>NC_082388.1:7427464-7432464 GCF_031168955.1 Gadus macrocephalus
CAATAAAATGTCTTTTTAAATCAGTTATTAGCCTGCACACACCTCGTGCTCACTCAGACACACACACACACACACACACACACACACACACACACACACACACACACACACACACACACACACAGTGTCAACAGTCTCGGTTATAGTGCACACAATCAGATTGACAACAATATAACTTTGAGCTCTAAGAGCTGATGCCGTTCATCATGTCATATGATCCTACTCTCTCTCTCTCTCTCTGTCTCTCTGTCTCTGTCTCTCTCTCTCTCTCTCTCTCTCTCTCTCTCTCTCTTCTCTCTCTCTCTCTCTCTCTCTCCCCCAGAAGCACACACATGCACACTTTACCATCCTCTGTCCGTCTTTCTGTCTGTCTGCTGTCTCAACAAGCTGTAGATGATTGTGATATGGTGTTCAAGTGGTTGAAGTTACCCCTATCACGCACGCACGCACGCACGCACGAACGCACGAACACACACACACACACAGTGGCATGCAGCTGGTAGTATACACATTCAGGTGTTGGACACACACACAGTCACATGCATGTAACAGCAAGGACACACCTGCACATGCACACGCACACACACACACCACACAGCGGACCATTTGTCTGTACAGCAGAGCAACACTGCCCCTTCAGGCTGAGATTTGACTAATATCTGACACTGACTCATTGACGGTCTGTTAATTATTTGATAAAATGTCAAAACCTGACTTCATAGGCCATTAAGTTAAATACAGTTGATGGTTTTAAGTAAGTCTGTCTTTAATCCAAATATGTTAATCATGAGGGATTTGAAACAATGATAAAACATTTCCATTTTCAATATTTTATTCCCATCCCAAATCCGTCCTTCTTAAAAAAAAATATATAGAAACTGTGTGGTTGCTTCTTTTATGTTTCCCTGTTATAGCGTTGTTCCGATTCTAAATGGCGGTTATGGAGGTGACCCCTCTCAGCGGGGAGTACCGTGTTATTCCCCGGCTGATCCCTGAACAGTTCCGTGTGATGGTACTGTTGGCGGCGCTTTAACGTGATGTGCTCTGGCAGCGCCCGGACGCCTGTGGGCTGCCGAACCGAGCGCCCGCCGCCGGCCCGCCACGCGTTACAACAAATGACATCACTATTAGGTTAGCCTTTTCACCAAGTCCCAAACACACACGCGCGCACACGTACACACACACACATGCACACACATGGGTGCATTCCTAAACAGTGCTGCCGAGCCCTAAGCCTCGTTCCGAGCCCTTTAGTTCGCCTGGCAGAGTTCCTTTATCTAACCCAAACAAGGGGTAACATTGTGAGACACGCACACACATGCACACGCGCACGCACGCGCTAATACACACGCACACGCACACACACACACACACACATGTACACTGTAGTCACATACACAAAACACACACACACACATTGATCAGCGCTGCGCTGAGCGTGGCGGCTGAAGGCGTGTTAAGCAGGCTAAGCAGTAGAGAGGGACGTGAGGCAGCGTGGCCAAACATGCTGCTGTGTGTGGTGTGTGTGTGTGTGTGTGTGTGTGTGTGTGTGTGTGTGTGTGTGTGTGTGTGTGTGTGTGTGTGTGTGTGGATCTGTGTTGGTGTGTGTGTATCTGTGTTGGTGTGTGTGTGTGTTAGTGTGTATCTGTGTTTGTGTGTGTGTGTGTGTGTGTATTTGTGTGAGTGTTTGCGTGTGTGCCTGCGTGTGTCTGTGTGTGTGCTGGTTTCTACGGCGTGTCATTGACGCGGTCTGGGTTCGCCTGCCTCCACACAATGCAGAGCACATCTTAGAATAGAGAGCAAATCAATTAGATTCTATTGAATTAAATCATGTGAAATAAATATGGTGCAATCCCTTTCTTTATGGACAATGGAAATTAAGGCATATTCATAATTTAATATTATAACATCTTCGCCTGAATAACAGAACATAACCGATTTGAAAATGATTAATATAAAACAAATGGGTTTTCTATCGTTGAAAAAAATTATAATTTATAATAATAATTTATTTAGTTATTTTTTTCTGTACGTTTTGGCATCAAATTAAAGCCCTTCTTTTAATAGAGTTGTTGTGTATTTGATTCATTTTTTACTTAGATATTCATTCTTATATTTAAGCCAATTGTATGAGGATTAAATTGTATGAAAAACACACATTTTAAATGTATTTAAATGCATCAAAAATGTATAAAAAATGTTTTTGTTCAATGTGATCCACCCTCCAAAATAACATTATTCTTTACCTTTTGAAGCTTAAAGATCTTCCTAATTTCTTCCCTGGTCTGATGAGCAAGTGATGGAGCACTAATGTATGGGGGGGGCTATCAGAGCTTCTGTGTATAGATGGATTAACAACAATACATCTACAACAACTCCTCATGGGCTCAATTTAGTTTGGAAAGAGTCTTAATAAATTAATGAATAAATGGTAAATAAATGTTCCAGGACAGCGAGCCAGACTGAGTTATTTACACTAATGATTATGAATCAGAGCACATTTCTTGCTGCCTTTCTTCAGAAAATGCTCAAACTTTGCATTTTCCCAAATGCCTCCCTTTTTTATTTTCATGCAAATCCCTGAATCCCACCTCGCCGAGTCCTTCCTCAAAACGACATCAGAGCCCCCCAAACCCGGATCAGAAACCCCTCTTCCCTCCTATTTCCTCTCCTATAGCTAGCTAGGGAGCGTCCATAAATAAGTGATAGCGCGCGGCCGCAGTGTTAACGCATACAGAGGTATCATAATTATCATAGATCAAAAGCTGATGACATTACAGCGCGAGCTGCCCCCTATCCATGTCAGCCTGACGTCTCACCGTCTTTACGTTGTTTCATTATTGAGTTATGGCATGCATAATTTAACACCGACAGATATGGATCCATCCGTTGAGAGAGGGGAGTGGGGGGGGGGAGGGGGATGTGGAGGGGGGGGGGGGGAGGCGGGAGGGGGAGGGGGGGAGGCGGGGAGGGGGGAGGAGGAAGAGGAGGCAGCGATCGCAGCGAGGAGGATGTGAGATCTGGGGGTTTGGTCGCGGGAGGAGGCGTTCCTCTGCCGGGCTGGTTCTGGTCCAGTGGTGAGACGGAGCAGAGACGCAGCGTTCACCTCGTCTCATTCATCTGCAGACACACCTCCCACTTGAGAAGGGATTAGTGAAATTATGATTTGTTTTGTGGCGCATTTGTGAAGAAAATTGGAAGGTGTGTTTTGTTTTATGTGTATTAACTCACTAACAACACATATTATGAGATAGCACACACTGAATGTTGTCTTATGATGTATTTGTTGTTATCTTTTATGTAGGATGTCTTTTTATTTATTTTTTTTGTTTGTGTGTGTGTGTGTGTGTGTGTGTGTGTGTGTGTGTGTGTGTGTGTGTGTGTGTGTGTGTGTGTGTGTGTGTGTGTGTGTGTATGTGTGTGTGTGTCACACAGATCTACAGCCATTCACAGAGTACAGTTTTGTGCTGACTGCCTGTACGGCTGCTGGCTGTGGAACCAGCCAGCCTTCCACGGGACGCACCCTGCAAGACGCCCCTTCTGGTACCGGCACGCACACACACACACACCAATGCACGCACACACACCAATGCACGCACACACGCACAAACCAATGTACAAACACACACACAATAAAATTACATCAAACATAGCGCATTATTGCAAATACATTCTAACATAGCACTCAGAGCATGATATCTAACAATACCTGTTGTTACCCTGTCTCGCTGTCCCCCTGTCTCCCCCCCTGTCCTCCCCCCTGTCTCCCCCCCCCGGTCTCCTCCCCTGTCTCGCTGTCCCCCCCCCCCCTGTCCTCCCCCTGGTTCCCCCCCCCCCCCTGTCCTCTCCCCGTCCAGGGGTGTGGTCCCCAGCCCAGGCACCTGGTTGTGGGTGTGTCGGTGGTGGATCTGTTCTGGGGTCCGCCCCTGAGGCCCCACGGAGAGGTGTCCCGGTACGGCTGCTGAGGGACGGGCGGTCCGTCTTCAGCGGGGACCCCCAACGCCTCCAGCTTCACCGACACCGGCCTGCTGCCGGACCGCCGGTACAGAACCCCCCCCCCCCCACTGGGCACAGACCCCCCCCCCCTCCCCCCACTGGCCTCATGAGTCCCTGGAAACACGGCTAACACCTTTACTCTACCGACAAGAGCTTGAAGCGTCTGGAGGAGAACAGTGGTGTGTGTGTGTGTGTGTGTGTGTGTGTGTGTGTGTGGTGTGTGTGTGTGTGTGTGCTTGGGGGGCATCATGGTCGCCCTATTTTTAAAAGTCCTTTCTACCATCCGCTCCATCTCTCTCTCTCTCTCTCTCTCTCTCTCTCTCTCTCTCTCTCTCTCTCTCTCTCTCTCTCTCGGGACCGAGCTCTGTATGTAGTTGTTTGTGTCATTTAATGAGCAAATATTTGACATGCCAATGACAGATGCAAAACATACTGCCCCTCTCTCTCGCACACACACACACACACACACACACACACACACACACACACACACACACACACACACACCACACACACACACTAACTTCATGCTAGGTGTCATGTGTTTGTTTGCATAGAGCAGTGGAGCAGGGATTGCCTTATCTCTTTATGTTATCTTTCACAGGGGTGTTAAAGCCCTTTGTGTTGATGTGCTGAGGCCCAGTTATCTCTATCGTCAGTACGATGATGCCTCTGTGACCCTGACTACCTCCAGCTGAAGTCTGTAATGTCGACTTTCCCTTCCCGTCGAAGACCTCCTCCACACACAGATCTTTGAGTGTGGGGCGATGGGCACAGTTCTTCATGTGTAACATCCTTCCTCCTAAACCATCTCCTCACCTTTTCCATCTCCTTCTCCTCCCTTTCTCCTCTCCTCTCCTCTCCTCTCCTCTCCTCTCCTCTCCTCTCCCCTTCTCTCCCCTCCTCCCCCTTATCCCCTCTTCTCCTCTCCTCTCCTCTCTCCTCCTCTCCTCTCCTCTCTCCTCCCCTTTCCCCTCCTCTTCTCTCCTCCCCTTATCTCCTCT
>NC_082388.1:7439964-7444964 GCF_031168955.1 Gadus macrocephalus
CACACACACACACACACACACACACAGGTAACACACACACACACAGGTAACACACACACACACACGCACACACAGGTAACACACACACACACACACACACACAGACAGGTAACACACACACACACACGCACACACAGGTAACACACACACACACACACACACACACACACACACACACACAGGTAACACACACACACACACACACACACACAGGTAACACGCACATACACACACACACACACACACACACACAGGTAACACGCACATACACACAGGTAACACACGCACACACACACATAACACACACACAGTTAACACACACACACACACAGGTAACACACACACGCACACACAGGTAACACACACACACACACACACACAGGTAACACAAACACACACAGGTAACACACACGCACACACAGGTAACACACGCACACACAGGTAACACACACACGCACACACACACAGGTAACACGAACACACACACACAGATGTAACTCACTCAATCCCTCCCTCCCTCCCTCACTCACTCACTCACTCATTCACAATCCCATACACACTCAAAATCACACACACACACACGTCCAAACACACACACACTCAGGCATGTATAGCCCATAGATACAGCCTTAGCCTCACTTGTAAGTCACTTCAGATAAGTGTCTGCTGAGTGACTCGCATGCATGTTCTATCCACATTCCCTTCTCAACGTACACTTGCTGTTACACTTCCTACCTTCAGATGTAACCCGGTAGAAAGTAATCACTGTCACACCCAACCACAAAGCAATGCCAAGCAGACTGCGTGCGTGTGTGTGTGTGTGTGTGTGTGTGTGTGTGTGTGTGTGTATGTGTGTGTGTATGTGTGTGGAGAGGTGTGTGTGTGTGTGTGTGTGTGTGTGTGTGTGTGTGTGTATGTGTGTGGAGAGGTGTGTGTGTGTGTGTGTGTGTGTGTGTGTGTGTGTGTGTGTGTGTGTGTGTGTGTGTGTGTGTGTGTGTGTGTGTGTGTGTGTGTGTGTGTGTGTGTGTGTGTGTGTGTGTTAAGGCTTGCTGAAGGTCGTGGCCTGCTTGTTGACCAGAGAGAGTGTGATCAGTATGCAGGGTCAGACCACAGTAAGCCCTTTAAGTCCTCAGGAAACAAGTATTAGCATAGCAGCGCCACCGCACACCTCCACACACACACACACACACACACACACACACACACACACACACACACACACACACACACACACACACACACACACACACAGGACTCTACTACCACACACACACACAAACAAACACTCCATACAGACACATACTTCCTACACACACACACACACACACACACACACACACACACACAGGTAACACGCACATACACACACACACACACACACACACACACACACACACACACACACACACACACACACACAGGACTCTACTACCACACACACACACAAACAAACACTCCATACAGACACACACTTCCTACACACACACACACACACACACAGACACACACTTCCTACACACACACACACACACACACACACACACACACACACACACACACACACACACACAACTCTCCACACACAAACACCCACACAACTCTCCACTTCCACACACACCAGTCCCCACACACACACACGCACACCCACGCAGATAAACACTCATCCTCCATCTTTCTTACCTCTTACAGGCAGACAATCTCAATCTCAAGATGAATCTCTATCTCAAACGAACCCACACATAGGCACACACAGATACAGACACACACACACACACACACACACACACACACACACACACACACACACCATCTCTTCTGCATGATTTCTGAGACTACATGACCTGTTTTATGAAGTTGTTTTTGTTATTTGGTTATTTTGTACCATATAATATAATATATCGGCAGTCGCTTGAGACCTGACAGTCCCTCCTTCCTCGCAGGCGACCAATAGGAACAGAGGAGGAGCTCCTGGTCTTCATCTGGACCAATGGGCCGCTGGAGTTCATCGACGCCAGCCACGCCCTCCAGCCCTTCAGCCAATACCAGTACAGAGTCCAGGCCCGCAACTCCAAGGGTTCTGCTGAGAGCCAATGGGCTTCGGCCCGCACTCTGGAGGCGGAACCAAGGGAAATGGCCTCGCCCACTGTAGTGCCCACTGGTATGGAAACAGTACATCACCATAAAAAAAACCTTTATTTAACAGATATAATTGAACAAAACTGTATAAAAACACACGGCCATTCGTAAATTTTTTCAGCAAGCGGTCTGACTGGAGAATAAAGAATTGCTGACTAAAATGTTCCTAATGAGCAACATGAAACGTTGTCGGTAACTGATGTGTGTTTCCTCAGGGGCGTACTCGGCCCGTCTGACGTGGACTGGTCCTCGCCAACCCAACGGACTGGTGTCCCAGTACAGAGTGGTTTACAGGAAACACCAGCTGGACCCAACGCTCAACACTTCCTCTGTCATCGCTCTGACTGTGGAGGCAAGACACGCACGCACGCACGCACGCACGCACGCACGCACGCACGCACGCACGCACGCACGCACGCACGCACGCACGCACGCACGCACGCACGCACGCAGACAGACGGACACACACAGACGGACACACATCCACCTATTCTCATACTCCTTCACTTTGACATTTCACATTTTAAAATAGTCCTCCATTTAAGTTATTCTTATGAAAACACTACCAACATCTAACAAAATCAATATAAAATTGGCTAATGTTGACAATGCTCACTCACTCACTCACTCACTCACTCACTCACTCACTCACTCACTCACTCACTCACTCACTCACTCACTCACTCACTCACACACACACACACACACACACACACGTGCAAACTTGGTTAACACTTCACATATGAATTGATGTGAGTGTGTGTGTGCGTGTGTGTCACTTTTGCACTCATGTTGGTTAAAACACGCGTGGATCTCAATGCGACGGCCACCTGATGTCTGCGTTCTACCAACGATTCAAACCCTGATGCAACCCCTCTGTAAAGAGGAAGCCAGAGAGGGAACGGACGATCTCATGAGAGACCAAAGCAAGGAAGAGCGAGGCAGAAGGAGAGCCAGGCTGAATGAGAAGAGGAGGGTGGGAGAGGAAGGGGCTGAGGGGAGTAAAAGTGAGGAGAGAGTGGGAGTGATAGATGGGGTGGGGGGCCAGACAGGGGGAGATGGAGGAGCCGGGCGGTATGGATCTATATTCAGTCCATAGCCGTGGCCTCGCCCGTCCCCCCCGCTGACCTTTGGCTTGTCACTCATAATTAATACAAGATGTAAATAGAGACCTTTAACCTTCTCATTGATATGGGGCACTGTGTGTGTGTGTGTGTGTGTGTGTGTGTGTGTGTGTGTGTGTGTGTGTGTGTGTGTGTGTGTGTGTGTGTGTGTGTGTGTGTGTGTGTGTGTGTGTGTGTGGCTCATTGACTTGGCATATACCCCTATTGTGGTGACAGTCGTTTGTCATTGAGGGGCCTGGCTAAAACGCTGCCTAATCTGTAGGAATACTCAGGGATAGTAAAGGATTGTAAAACTCTGTGAAAAATGTAAAATCAACTCCTATATCGGGTGGTAATCATCTAAGCACACAGCTCCTGTACAATTTCAATACAAAATGAAAATCCCAACACATTTTCATTTGCAAGTTAATATTTTATACAAATGTAGTATTTCGTTTGGCCTTATTTCAAAATGGATCTTTAGCAGCTTTTACAACAGCCCTTCTTATCAGTGTCACTTTCTGGCATCTGATGTGCTTTAACTGTAGTAGTCATCAACAGAACCGGGTCAATATCTGGCAGCGGGTCTAACAGCATTGATCCCAACCCAGACAACTGTTGAGCATCACCACCAGTTGGTTCCTGGTTTCCTTCACAGTCTGTGTGTCCTACCTTTCTCCCTCACACACTCATCTCTGGGACTGTTCTTCTCCCTCACACACTCATCTCTGGGACTGTTCTTCTCTCTCTCACACTCATCTCTGGGACTGTTCTTCTCCCTCACACACTCATCTCTGGGACTGTTCTTCTCCCTCACACACTCATCTCTGGGGCTGTTCTTCTCCCTCACACACTCATCTCTGGGACTGTTCTTCTCTCTCACACGCTCATCTCTGGGACTGTTCTTCTCTCTCACACGCTCATCTCTGGGACTGTTCTTCTCCCTCACACACTCATCTCTGGGACTGTTCTTCTCTCTCACACACTCATCTCTGGGACTGTTCTTCTCCCTCACACACTCATCTCTGGGGCTGTTCTTCTCTCTCACACGCTCATCTCTGGGGCTGTTCTTCTCTCTCACACGCTCATCTCTGGGGCTGTTCTTCTCTCTCACACGCTCATCTCTGGGGCTGTTCTTCTCTCTCACACGCTCATCTCTGGGGCTTTGTTCGTCTGCTGCTGTCAGGACGCAGATCCACTGAGACACTCTCTATTTAATTTTAATACCTGTATTTATTAGTCAGTAGTTTCATGTCTGTACGCTGTCATACTCGACCCCCTCCCTTCTCTTTCATTCCCCTGTCATACATTTGAAACCTGTAGTCTTGTTTACTTTTATTAATTTTTAAAGGGAAATTTTTTTGTAAAATCAAAGTGTTTTTATTTGTATTTTTTTATTATGATTATTATTCGTGGTCTTTTAGTTGTTTTTAGTATTTGTGTATTGTGTGTGTGTGTGTGTGTGTGTGTGTGTGTGTGTGTGTGTGTGTGTGTGTGTGTGTGTGTGTGTGTGTCTGTGTGTGTCCCAGGCTGGGCTGAGCGCCCCGTTTCATGCCAGCTTGGCTGATTAATGGGGTCGTCATGGCAATCGGACGGAATGAGGGTACGGAACGCAGGCGGTCCGCCCTGTTAGAACCCCATGTTCCTCTGGCACGCACACACACACACACACACACACACACACACACACACACACACACACACACACACACACACACACACACACACACACACACACACACACACCGGTACACATAGTTT
>NC_082388.1:8121025-8288524 GCF_031168955.1 Gadus macrocephalus
TGTGTGTGTGTGTGTGTTTGTGTTTGTGTTTGTGTGGGGTCCCAGAGGCATTCCAGAGGGCCAGGAGACGCATGCAGGAGGCCCGGGAGAGCCTACCTGGGGATCTCATCAACACCAGCGCCCAGACCCAGTCCATGATGTAGACCATACCCAGGCTGGAGACCACGTATAGACAACACCCAGGCTGTAGACCACGACGTAGACCAGACCCAGTCCACGACGTAGACCAGACCCAGGCTGTAGACCAGACCCAGGCTGAGTCCACGACGTAGACCAGACCCAGGCTGTAGACCAGACCCAGGCTGAGTCCACGACATAGACCAGACCCGGGCTGTAGACCAGAACCAGGCTGCCGACCACGACGTAGACTAAACCCAGGCTGTAGACCACGACGTAGACCAGACCCAGGCCACGACGTAGACCAGACTTGGGCTGTAGACTAGACCCAGGCTGAGTCCACGACGTAGACTAGACCCAGGCTGCAGACCACGACATAGACCAGACCCAGGCCACAACGTAGACCAGACCCACACCCAGTCCATAACGAAGACCAGACCCAGGCTGTACACCAGACTCCGACACGTAGACCAGACCCAGAGCCAGGCTGAGTCCTGACGCAGACGCTCGCTGTAGCTGTGTAGCAATGCTTTGTGGAGGTGGAACAGGTTTTGTGTTTGGGACTTTCCATACTTTGATATTTGTGTTTGCGTTGGATTTGAAGATTTTTTTGATTTTATTCTGGTCAAATTGATGAAAATGTTAAGCCATTATAAAAAAATAGACCTTGACTAGCGTCTGGAGTTTAAAGACTGACATATAGCCTTTGTTAGACCTGTCCTGTGAAATCTGGAACAGGCTTTAGAGACATTACAGTATGTAAGTATTACAGAAACTATGGGAAACCCTTTTTCACAAAGATGCTATCAATTCCTTGGTCAACTTTCTGTGGTGATGGGCATCAAAAAACTTTGTAAAGATATAAACAATTTTATAATTCAACTTCATTTTTACACTATGTTACTTATTTGACTTGATGTATTCGAATGTTTCTGAATATGTATTGTGTATTTGGATCACTGGATCTGGTGTGAGTACATCTAAATAAAATATGTATAAATAAATACATGAAGGGTATCTCCTTCCCCTCCCAAAGCGTGGGCTATCTCTGGTTGATCAGGGCTTACCGTAGGCCTCTGCTTGACCTCCCAAAGAGTGGGCGATTTCTGGTTGATCAGGGCTTACCGTAGGCCTCTGCTTGACCTCCCAAAGAATGGGCGATCTCTGGTTCATCAGGGGCTTACCGTAGGCCTTCCTCCCAAAGCATGGGCGATCTCTGGTTCATCAGGGGCTTACCGTAGGCCTTCCTCCCAAAGCATGGGCTATCTCTGGTTCATCAGTTGCCATGCTTCCAGTCTGACTGGTACCGGGGGGCTGGGTCGCTTGCCAGCGACTTGGACTATTTCCACAGAACCCATACATGCCTGGTGGTTTCAACCTCAAATGTCGCCTTTCGTTGTATAGGCGACTGTAAAATGACGATAAAGGCTATCTTATCTTATCAAATATATGTACTAAACGTGTAGGACAGTCGTGTTAATTTTTGCGGTATGCTGAACTATACAAACATACAGCATCATATAATTTTTGTCTTTCAACTGTTAACCAATGTACTATGCTACATATTAGTACATAGTAGCCAAATATGTGGCCGTAAGACATGTCGGATGATGATATATATATGTTGAATGTCTTCATGTGTTTTAAAATCAGGAACAGAGTCCCTTTGAGAGAGTGAATGCTTTGACGTTGCTCTCTTCCTACAACATCTCTCATCCTGCAACGACACCTGTGGGACTTGTTTGACAGAATAATAACAGTTTGCCCTTTGATGTGCCTTTTTGTTTGAATTCTGGTCTGAACTCTGATCCGTTCATCAATTGATTGCTGCATTTTGATATTCTTTGATAAACCTTTACCTTTGCTCAATAGACAGATTGATCTCTAAAGCGAACATGTGTTCCCATAGAGCGGTCACTCTTCATGGAGACACATCTCGGTAGAGGGGAGTCCGCTCTCTCCTGCTGGACTCTCAATAAACCGTATTTATGATGTTTGGTTGATATTATTTTTGATAATCTTGATAATTTTTCCGTCTGTTAAATATCAGAGAATTCCATTGACCTGCTCCTTTTCATGGAGACACAACCGGGTTACAGGGGAGTCAGCTCTCTGCTGTTGCTCTGGGCTTCAACCAAACAGACCGAGCTTTGACGGCTCAGACTGAGGATATATCTGAGGATATATCTATGTATCTGGGCTCTGGGATGGAGGCACGGACAATAGGATATCCTTTTCTTACCTCTGAGCATTACTCAGTCATTCCCCAGACTCCCCCCGAGTGGTACTAGAGGGAGGACCCCCTCACCAGACTCCCCCAGAGTGGTACTAGAGGTAGGGCCCCTCTTCAGACTCTCCCAGAGTGGTGCTAGGACCCCCTCATCAGACTCCCCCAGAGTGGTGTGTATTAGAATGATCTACCCCACACAGTGTGTGACCCTATTGCCTCTCATTAAAGAGATTATAGGCAATGCAGTTAAAACACATTTGAAGTCATTTATTTTCCTTTACAGTGACTGCAAACAGCTATAAGTTGTATTAAGTCAAATGATACGTAGTTGAAAGCAAAATGTTTTGTTTTGTGATAATGCTTCGAATGCAGTCTTGTAGTTGCAGAACAAATGACAACTTTTTCTCTCATTCGATGTTTGTAAACTCAAACGTTTCCTAAATCCCGGTAGATGTGATTTGTGTTGCAGTACCACAGTCAGCCATCCGGTAGCCCCGAACCGTTACTATCATTCTGCACGGTGAGGGGAATCTGGATCTACACGAGTAGACGAAAGCAGTGTTTTTTTTGTGATAAGATTCAAGACTCTCAGGTAAGTTGCTAAATATAGGCTAGTTCATATAATTCAAAGTCGTACCTAGTGTTAAAAAGGACATCTTCTTGAATTATATCGTATGAACCCAGTGCTTCCCGCCACAACAGACTCAAGCTATCTTCATAAGGAGCTTAAGCTAACATAAGTTAAAATCAGTTAACATTAGTTCAACATCACAGTTACAAACCGACCAACAGTTTGATGTTTACCACAATTAATTAATTAGACAAATGCTACCTGCTTCAGCCATTGGTTTAATAATTGTTTTGCTGAATATTGTGAATCAAATCCAATACAAATACAATATTCAGATGAATGCACATTTAACAATTAAACGCAGCGTTAATCGTTAAAAAAAAAAACAGTGTATTCTGTTACATTTCTCCTACTTTAACTGTGTAGAAGTCCATCATATCATAAACTCTTAAAACTTAAAACAAGTAAAGTGTACCCATACAGTTATTTTTGGTCCCTATTTATTACAGGGACCCCTACACCATGACAACACTGCCCTTCCCCTGCCCTGTGAGGCTGGGAGTCATGAAGAGTGACGGCCTGGAGGAGCAGTTGCACAGATACACAATGGAAAAGAACCTGACCAAGATGGAGAAGTTATTGAGAAAGGGTAGGCTACTCTTCAAACTATCTGCAACCAATACGATTAACATGGATGTTCTGTGTTAAGCATGGAGGCCTTGTTGTCCTGTGCTGTAGGGGTGGATGTGGACTGTATCAATCACCTGGGTCAGACACCCCTGTTTTGTGCTGCCCTCCTGGGCCACGGAGCAGTCTCTGAGCTGCTGCTTCAGTATCGAGCTAACCCCAATCAGTAAGTGCTATTATTTCTCCAGAATAAAGGCGCTTTTTATTTCATCCCAAAGACCTCCTGCTCTCATGAGATGTAAGAAGGCAAATATAAAAGCCCCAGAAAAGTGGCTGCAAAGTTTTCTATTCAAAATGTCCATTTCAGTCCTAGGGTTAGGGTTAGTGTATCAGCTCTATACAATTGTTGTGGTCCTTTTCTGGATTGAAGTTCTGTACTGGTCTCCCGTATAATGATCTAGATACTATTCAAACAAATCCCACTGAGATCTTAAAGTGGCTGCGTGACTGCCTTTAGTGCATTGTACCTCCATTTCTAACAATATAAATCGTACTCTTACCCCAGTCGCTGTAAGGATTTGAGCACCCCCGTCCACGCTGCTGTGTTCTCCGGTAACGCCCGGCTGCTCAGTGGCCTTTTGGATTCAGGCGGGGACATCAGACTCCATGACCAGGAGGGCAGAGTCCCTGGTGATTGGCTTATGGCTAATATTCCGGAGCATGGGGTCTGTGAGGTGTGGCAGCATGATGAAAATGAGAAAGGAAATTGTAGTCATAATTAAGCTGTGTGCCACTGGTTGAGTCAGCTGATATAAGACTGCATGCCTCCTCTCGTCTGGTCTCCGTATTTCAGATAACTGAGTTTCTGCAGAGCTGTGCATCCCATGTGCACCAGTGTTTCCAGAGGCCAGGGATTAGGGAGCTGAGTCAAAGCCAACCCTTTATTTCTACTTCCTCTAAGATTTTGTTGCGAACACCCTCTATGTTAGGTCTTATAAAGTCACGGTAATATATGAAACATGAGCACATTTGATAGATAATCTAATCCATTGATATTTAGGGTTCATATATTCCTATTGGAGGGAATTGAGTTCAATTAGCTTTATTTAATTGATGGATACTTAATTTAGGGTTTTGTGTTTATGTTTTCTGTGTTCACTTTCTTTGCCTTTATAGTGGATTGGTTCAACAGCTCCACAAGAAGAGCAACGACAACTACAACAAAGGCTTATGTACAACAGCTCAGTGCTTTGGCTTTGGAAAGGTAAGTTCACCCACCTGGCACCAGAATGTACAAAGGGAACTGAACATAAGTGATGTCTAAACGTTGTCCTCTTTGGGGTGTTCTGTGTGTGTCTAGGTGTGTATGGACAGACCCTGCAAGGCACTGGGTGTGTTGGCATCTATTCCATTGATCCAGGAGACCGATCTCACCCAGGCTGATGATGAAACTCTTCGCTCCTTCAGCTGTGGTTCTTTGACATCCATGACTAAGTAAGAATACAAGACAAAATCTGAGAGTATCTTCAGTATCTCAGCCTAGTACTGCAAAACCCAGTTCAGAAATTGGCATTTTCAAGCTTATTTCTTAAAGTTAGTAATAGAGAGAGAGAGAGAGAGAGAGAGAGAGAGAGAGAGAGAATTTACTGTGTGTCCATGTATGTTGGATGTGTCAGTTACAGCTGGAAAGGCTCCAGGGTCACGGTGAAACAGATCAAAGCATTGAAGGCAGCATACAAAGACCTGCTCCTCACTGAGCAGGAATACTGCAGGTGAGTTAAGGGCCTTCTCCCTGAGCAGGACTACTGCAGGTGAGTTAAGGGCCTTCTCCCTGAGCAGGACTACTGCAGGAGCAGGAATACTGCAGGTGAGTTAGGGGGCTTCTCCCTGAGCAGGAATACTGCAGGTGAGTTAAGGGCAGAACTGCAAACATGGGAGCCAAATACCTTGACTGAAATTAAATACAGAAAGCCTTTAAAGGGCCACCTTCTACCGCAAATGACCTTGCCCCAAGAAGTTTACTTGTTGTGTTCCCATTGTTCAGGCATGAGCAAAACTACAGGGAGGACAAATAGAACCAATCCAATTCCTTCTTTGCGGTTCTCAAGTCACTGTGACAGTAATGTATTATGCAGATTATTTATTACAAGACTGACTTTTGGGAAACAAGGTTATTTTCCACTTACCCATAGTCAAACGAGAAGCACTGTTACAGAAGCATTGATACAGTCTATATCAATGGCTTTTCATTGATTTTGGTTACCTCGGGCAGATGCAAACTCGGTAAAATCATGTGATGGGTCGAGAAAATGGTATAGCACTTTTTTAGCAATCGTTTGACTCCATGCAAGTAATATAATATTTCCAGAAAATGTCTGAGCATTCCTTTTTAATAACAGTGTTTGTGTCCCAAACAGCCAGCTCTTTCACCCCCACCTACTGCAGCTAATGGCAGTGAGTCTATCAGCTGACCTTCTGAAGACCAGGCTAGTGTTTGAGAGGGTCCATGTCGATACCCTCCACAACCTGCTACACCACAAAGTAAGGGGAGAGTTGAGCAATAGTCCTTTGGGTTATAATTCTTTGCTTATTGTACCCATTTTACATTGGCCGATGTCTTGTGTGAATATTCTAAAAACTGAAAATTAGGGGTGTCAATCTTTCAGTATCTGCTGCTGCCTGCTAAGAAAGGCAGAGTGGCAAATTATGGCATGAAAGCAGAGTATAGAATAAGATTAACATAAGATTATGTTGTTTTTACATTTAAAAAGTTGTACCAACTGTTTGCAGTAATGTTGATAAACAAAGAAAAAATCAAACCAAAAAACAAAGCTGATATCTACGGAGCATGGTAGAAAGAAACCTTGATATCTATATCTGTGAACACGGATTTGTAAACCTTTCCCTTGGATTCCGAAACCGTACTCATGGTTTTCCCAACCCGTGCGCACGGATTTGGTTTGTTCTACATGGTAGGGACTCCCCATGAGCATTGTGATGGAGAGCGCCTAACTGATTCAGACAGGCATCTATACAGTATGAATGACTGAATGTAGGGGTTATCATCCATAGTATAGACCAGGGGTCGGCAACCCTAGGCATGCGTGCCACCATTGGCACGGGGCAGCATAATCATTGGCAAACTTAAAAAAAAAAATATATATATTTATATATTTATTTATCTTTTATTATAAAAAAAAATGTCACAGCACAATGCGGCAGCATAATCATTACTACAGATTTTTTTTGCACTGTATTCTGCTTTGGGCATTTCCTCCCAGTGCAAATATGTTTAAATTAGTTACAGAAGGTAGTGTCCTGAAACGGGATCAATTACCGTAATAGTTTTAATAGGTTTTTAAACCTATGTTGGGAGTTTAAAATATTGTTGCAAGTGGCCTGTATGCATCGCCTTCACATGGTTTTGCAAAGCTGTATGTGTCTTAAAAATATTGATGTGGATGGTTCCAGCATTCTCATATATTCTCTGTTTTTACATTTCTCACAGTGCAAATATGTTTTTGAATGAGTATCTGAAAATGGTGTTTTAAGATGGGACATATGTAATTATAATTTGTAAACCCTTGTTGCAAATATAAAAAACCCAAAAATATTTTAAATGTTGATGCATGATTGCGGACCATATGGAAATAGTACAATTCCAGGTCTTCTGGAAATGGTTTTGGTCGCTGTGTCATTCAGCTTAATTTTTTATATATTGTTGCTTAAGGCATTACTCATTAACGAGAAAATGTCAAACTGGCACTGCATGTGAAAAAGGTTGCTGACCCCTGGTATAGATGATAACCCCTACATTCAGTCATTCATACTGTATAGATTCTATACAGTATGAATGACTGAATGTAGGGGTTATCATCTATATAGTATGAATGACTGAATATAGGGTTTATCATCTATTCAGTATGAATTACTGAATGTAGGGTTGTCTATACAGTATGGATGACTGAATGTAGGGGTTATCTTCTATACAGTATGAACTGGATGCAGGGTTTTCCTTTCACATGACGACGATGTTTTGTGTCTGTTTCCAACAGCGAGCAGAGTTCCCAGTACTGCATATGGCATGGTTGCTGCCAGTGTTGCTGCAGGTCTGTGAAGGAGTTCTTTACCTCCACAGCCGTGGGCTTGTGATCAGAGCCCTCTCCTCCCACAGCGTCGTTCTCACACGTCCGGGATTGGCAAAACTGACTGGGTTTGGCTTTATGGTTCATAGGTAGGTGGTAGTGGCAATAACCCCGCGACTATAAAGCACTGAAGGCGGTCTTAAATTAAGTCCTATTTCCACCCTGTGTGTGCGTGTGGGTGTTCGTGCGTGCGTGGGTGTTTGTGTGCTTCTCAGGAAGAGTCCATGCGTAAAACCTTCAGTTCAGTTGGACGTCCCCCCCAGCTTTTACAACTGGGCTGCCCCAGAGGTTATCAGGAGGAGAAGCTGCACAGAGAAGGCTGACCTGTACAGCCTGTGCACCATCATTCAGGAGATGTATACAGGTCTATATATATATATATGTATATGTATATGTATGTATACAGATGTATTTATATATGGGTATATATATACAGGTATACCACTAGAGAAAGGTCAACAGTGCTTCTCTCTCACATCGGCCCTTGCCTAACATGAAGATGAACTAAAGACGGAAAATGTCCAAACAGAATTAATATAAAAACAAATATAAAAGCACATTATTATCTATTTAATTTTCCTGATAAGCAACCCTTAACACTTCTTCACTCAAATATGCATTAGTGCAGACTTTGTTGCTTTCACGGGTCATTCTCCCACCAAACAAACCCACTTTTGGTTAATACTGAAGGTAAATGTAAGTAAATAGTTAAGCGTGCTGAATGCTCTGCTTGTAGACGCGGTGCCCTGGGGGGCGGTGGACCAGAACTGGATCAAACAGGTTGTGGAGGGGGGTGAAGCTCTGCAGGCGGACAGCCGCGTCCCAGAGCCGTTCTACGCCCTCATCTGTGTGGGACTGCAACCCCACGCCACGGAGCGAACCCAAAGTGTGCAGGACCTCTGCGTTACACTGCGGTCTGACATTAAGGTGTGTGACCAAACCCAAAGTGTGCAGGACCTCTGCGTTACACTGCGGTCTGACATTAGGGTGGTTACCAAACCCAAAGTGTGCAGGACCTCTGCGTTACACTGCGGTCTGACATTAGGGTGGTTACCAAACCCAAAGTGTGCAGGACCTCTGCGTTACACTGCGGTCTGATATTAGGGTGTTTACCAAACCCAAAGTGTGCAGGACCTCTGCGTTACACTGCGGTCTGACATTAGGGTGGTTACCAAACCCAAATGTCAAGCTCTCAAGTTAAGGGGAATTTTATTTATTTGTATTATCGAAAATACCTTCAGGGCGAAGCAAGAGCCCTCCGCTTCGCGTCGGGGTCCGATCTTCCCTGTCAGGGCTTATTTTCCCGATAATGGCCTGCGTTCTATACATGATCCCTTACTTATCTTACAATAATAAGATTAACCCTTTCTAAGATATCTCTTATCATTATAAGATATATAATCTATCATTATATTAGAGATGGTTATGTGCGCTTCACCTGTCATTTCTATCAACAGACGCTTACGAAAGCCATATGATTTAAGCATACATCTGTTGAGCGTGTAACATAGGTGGCGATTTAAACAGGATGTTGGGCTGGTTTGCAAGATGGAAGGATTCATGTGGGTTACGGAAGACTGGGAAAAAATATTCATCGATGTGTGTATTGACCAACAGATATTATGAATGAACACTGATTGAAGAATTATCAAATTCATAAATTATTGGAGTAATAAAGCATCTTATGTTGTTTGGATGTTTCATAGAGTCTATCGCCCGACTGGAAGTTAAGCTCATCCGGAGACTGGGGATACACAACAGGTAAGATTAGTTTAAATCTGCTAATTAGTAAAGTAGTCGCACAAACAGAGTTACAGTTCAGGCTCAAGGATCTGCAGAGATGTATTCCAGCTGCTGTCAACATCCTGTGGGTCAGGCGCTGCTCCATTGGTGACCACCATGTTAGCAGGTACATTTAACATAACGCAGGTCACCCAGCGCTATGGTGGCCATGCAGCGTGGTCTCGCATGAGCCCAGGTTTCCAGATTGTGGCTTTGGGTCCATTTCTGACCAGTCTGCGACCGCTCACAGCAGAAGAGTCCTAGAGATAACACCAAAGATCTAACGATATTTAATTCCTTCGTAATGCAAATTGATGCATTTACATATAATTTGACTACACTAGGGCTTAACTAGAGGTTAAGAAGACAGAATGCCAGCCAGGAAGTGTGCCCCGATGACCAGAGTTTTAGACTGTAGTTCTTGATGTCAATCAAAGTATTGGGTTGGACCATAGTTGCCTAAGATTAAAATCAAGTAAATGATAATCAAATACCTCCAATGTCCGAATGTCGGTTTCCAAATAGTTTTGCTTGCTGTGAACTTTGATGAAGGTTAAAATGTTGAACTTTCATCTAACTCCCCATTTTCCACACGCAAATGTGTTGTATTCATCAAGATGCAAGAGTTATTCAAAGCAATTTGGCAGCAGCTCTTGATAAGCTCTCAATTCTGTCTTTTTCGTCTAGCTGCCCCTCACACACAGTCCTGGCAAACGGTGAATGAAAAGACTCACCAAAAACTGTCCAGTAAACAGGCCAGGCAGCAACCGATTCAGCATGAAGGGATCCAGTCAGGGGAGGAGAGGGAAGTAAAGATGGTCGAGCAGGTGACAGAAGAGGTTAAAGACGATGAACGTCCTCCGATCTCCGTTCTCCATCCTGTCCCCTCGGTCAACGGCGCACTACCTTTGGATGAGTGGTGCGTGTATCCCAATGCCCCTCCTACACTCAGCGAGGGCTCCATGCACTCAGACAGTGTGGAGGACTGTCTGGAGCCAGCCAAGAAGACAGACCTCCTGACGGGTGGCCTAAGGTTGTCAGAAGTAAGACAGGAGCAGATCGGTTCCATTGTGCTGAATCTCAAAGTATCCCAGGTACTGCTGCAGCAGGGCGACGCCAGCCTAGATGTTGTGGAGAGCTGCCTCCGGACCAGGGGAGGGAACGACGAGGTGGACTGTAGAGACACTTCCCCCACAAACCCATCCAAGTATAGGACTGCTGTCGGCCCGCCTTCACCTCGCTACCGTCGGCCACCTCGTCCTCTAGCCAAGACACTGGAAAGACAAGGACATTATGGAGAGCGACCGCAGAGTCAGGAGCGGGAGAGAGAAGAGCTGCCCTTTTTGAAGAATGATTGTCAGGAATATAGAAAGAAATCTTATGTGCAGACTAATAGAAGTGGCTTGATTAAGAAGGGATCACTCGATATTCCTCCAAGACAGAAGCATGAGGTAAGAAACTGTTAGTTGAAGACATTAACTCCAACTCATATCAATATAACTGGATATATAATATATATTATAATTATTTTTTTATAACTAATTTCCACTTCTTATAAGGTATTTATATGTTTTTTTTTCCTGGTACTTCTAGGAAGTTGGAGGTATAAATTCCAGGGCTTGGTCCCACCTTCAGGATCTCCCTGGAACACGGAAAATAAATGAGCTCATAGAGAGGTACGTTTCTGTCCGAGATAAAAACAGGATCTTTTTACTTAACATCTGTTGAACTGTAATCTGAGGCAGTCACTGACGTTTGAGGGGATCCAGTTCCTTCATCCCTGCTTGGGTTTTGATAGGTGGGAACACAGTGTGGTAGGTTGCTGGCAGCATGTCATTGACCCTGAGTGATGAGATGTTGCTAAACGACACTCCTTTCCAAAGTAATGTAGAGCACAAAACGGGTGGAAGGCTTGGCATGTTCCCCGGCACTATCATGGCCACCAGTGGGGCAGAAAGGGCAGACTCATTGACTCCCAGCGCTATCACAGCCAAAGTCAAGGACCATCAGCAGTTTACAGAGTACAGCAACAGTAACTGTGTTTCTTTCTAGGTCATGCGCCTCACCAGACTGTCTGGAAGGGATCCAGTCGTCTCTACAGCAGATGGGCGTCCAGGCCCAAACCACAAAGACCGGTAATACCATAAACCTGATGCATATTTACTGCTTCAGTTTTTTGGTTGCTTTGTGGTTCCACAGAGCCTGTTCTCTGGTCTTTATAGGAGAGAGTTGCATAATGGACCTTTTAAAAAAAAAAAAGCAATGCCCCAATGCCATTTCATTAGTTTGAGTCCTGAGTATTCACTGTATTCATATATGTTGGTTGCCATTGTCTAGTGTGGCTAACATTAGCAAACATTTTGACGAAAATGAACGGTATGAAGGTCGCCCGTCTCCGGGCTCACAAACTTTTTCAGGGTGGAGGCAAAGATAATGATGCACTTCCTTTGGGCTGTGATTGACCCTCTTCGTCTAGCTGTCGGTCGGTTGACCTGGTACGCAGGACAAGGGCCGATGACACGGACCCTGGGGGGAAGGGCAGGACCTTCGTCCCCTCACCCGTCATTAAGGATCCCCTCCCCCCCCCCACACACACACACACACACACACACACACACACACACACACACACACACACACACACACACACACACACACACACACACACACACACACACACACACACACACACACACACACACACACTCGGGAATCCCTAGTCCTGACTGTCTTTGGATGGAAGGGTTTTCTAAATGCCTGCATGGAATCTGATCTGAAAGCAAAGACAAAGGACATTACAAAAGAGTCAGCTAAACATGAGAATAAGTAGCAGCTAGAAGGTGTGTTCATTTTGCCCCTGTTTGCTGACACTGAGGTCCATTGCAGATAGCAGCAGTGAGAGTGAGTCTGACAGAGATTTCCACACAGTCAATCAGACCTTCGCGTTGACTTCTAAAGGCTGCGACGACCAAGAGCCTTCACAGGTAAAAAAAAAAGAGAGTCAAACCCAGAGTGTGGACAACTTGAAACAACAACACGCTCGCCCTGACCCGTTTGATTGCGTTTCCAGGAGGAATCCAACTCTGATACAGACGATCGCCACACTACCCTGAGATCATCTCCTACTGTGCACAACCCCGACCCAAAAGCTACCCCGAGTCAAGTAAGGGAATCTTTCATCCCTAAACAAATAGTCATTGACTGTGTTGCAGCCACACAGGATATTCTTGACGCCACAGAATGGTGTATTCTGTGGACGAGTGTATTGAGTGTGTTACCCTTTTGAATCCGATCCAGGATCCTGGCTCAGAAGAGGGTGGAGATGTAATCCCAGTGGTGTTCGGACCAGAGGGTTGCAGACCAGAAGGACATTTAGCCAACATCACACACTGTGGTCAGAAATTAGTATTAAAGCCTGTTAACTATTATTTATATAACCCATGCACAAAGTAAATAAGCTATACGTGCATGGATTTAAATTCAGATATCAGAAACTATGGGTGAAACGGTCCTCATTACTCTAATATTTAATATTATCGTTTTATTAAACAGACTCCCTGTTTTGTGGGAAAAGACGTTTAAAGTTATGAACCAGTTCATAATATTTAAATCTTAATACAAAGCAGTAATGGCCAATAATGCTCCTCTCTAATCACTTCATCCAGAGGAAGAATGTGATCTGAGTGAAAAGGAAATGCCCTTCGATGGGGACTCTGCTAGACCAGCGCTGTCGAGACTCAAGAACACCACATCAGACCCATCAGGCCTGGCTCAAGTCGACTCAGACATGTAAGTGTCCACATATATTGATGTATCTTTCTTTATATACCTTTTCCTGTACGATTGTATAGGCAAAAACGTCGTGAGATACCTAAGAGGCAGAGGTACATAAGAGGCCTACAGCCTATGTAAAGGTCTTCCTTGTGTGACGCAATAATTACAAGAAGTATTTTAAAGCCATCCTTTGTGGTCAAATAATGAGGGGAATTCTGATGATCCATGAACAGGCTGCAACACTTTACAGAGCTGGCTGAACTCTCCAGCATCACAGGCTCTCCTGGCCAGCACCAAGACGGGCTCTTTCGGACCTCCCTCAACAGGCCTCCTCCACCGTGCAACAGCACACCACGGAGCCTGGGTAAACACACTGCCCCTCCTCCTTTACCTTGAGCCCTGTGCTCCTTAGAGGAGCAGAATGTCCAAACCTTTTTTTAGGGCTGAATAGTTTCCATGTTTTTTAAAAACAGTTGTATATCTTTTGTTCTGTTGATGTTTGTGTTGTATAATTCTATTCGACAGCGCATTTGAAATCCAACCCTACGGGCACTGAGGTGAACAACAGCCCCATCCTGGAGGCTCCAGCAGTCCAGTGGACTTCGATGTCTTTGAACTCTGAGAGCTTTACCACAGCAGCTGCAGATGTTTCAGGGGACGGCCTCGTAAGCGGCCAATGCTGTCAACAGTCCAAAACCATTTGGCTACTTCTCTGGTTGAATATCATTGTCTGGGATTGCACTGGTTAATTATCAACTATCTTTCTTTTGCCATTACCAGCAGGACAACCTGGTGGCCACAAACACTATTCAGTCTCCATTCTTGAAAGTCGACCCTGGCCCCCAGCCTCCTAGTCACCTCCTCCAGAGCCCTGACTTGAGCCTTGCTGGCTCCACGGGCCGGGCACAGTGTCCTGGGCCCGGGAAGGAGCAGAGAGGAGCCGGGAGGGAGGCAGTGGAGGGAAGGCAAGAGGAGCAACATGCCGAGGGAGCAGGACCGTGTGCAGGGTTGGATGAGGGGGATAGAAGTGGACAGCAGGGGGATGGGAAGGGCCACTGTGTGGAGGCGGCGGAGCATGCAGGACCGGACCAGCGAGGCGCCACTGAGCAGTCTCTGCCTGGAGGCTGTGGCGCCGCTAGTGTTATGAACAGAGGTTGGCAGAAAGCACAACCCGTCACTTGAATCCAAGTGATACACACATTCATCACGTGACGATCCCATCTGAATGTATGTAGTTATATTTACTGTCCTTGCATGGCATTATAACTTTCTAGAGTTAGGGCGACACCTTGCCCATCAACTTTTTTATTTGTATTGTGCAATGGAAACTGATTTTAGTAACCTTGGAAAAATGACCACTGTTCATCAACTTGTTGACTTGGCGTCAGCTTATTAACGTGCGACTTCTCCCCAGAGTTGAAGGGACTGCTGGACGACGATGAGGAGGGAGCCCTACACAAGGCCTGTGCTGACCAGTGTGGTGAGCACTCACACGTTGGGTTCAGTTGGCGTGGTGAGAGGTTGATCAGTGCTTGTGGTTCACTGTAAGCTGATGATGATGATGCTTCCCCAGGCGACCTTCAACCAGTTGGAGGCAAACCCTCAGAAGACCCCAGCTCACTGGAATGGAGTGACAGGTATGTGTACCCACCATTGGTAAGACATGAGAGCTATCAACGTCTAACTGATCACTGTTTTGATTGTTTGTTTGTTTTGTTTTGTCTTGTTTTTGTTTTATTTATTTCTTATTAATTATGTTTATTTATTTATTTTTTCCACAATGTCTTGTTTTTTTTAAACGATTTATGATGACTATATGCTCTGTAAGGTGACCTTGGGTGTCTTGAAAGGCGCCTCTAAATTAAATGTATTATTATTATTATTATTATAATGTGATTGTCAGCTATTATGAGTGAGAATATTGAGTGAATATCTGTTTCCAGTTGAATGCAGCTGCCTCTGTATGAGACCGTTTAGATGTGAGACCGCTCCCGCCTTACCCTGTGTTCCTGAATCCTCGGACGCCAGCCTTCCGAGTCGGAAGTCTGAAATCTCCCAGCTTTCTTGCAGCATTTCTCAGAGGCACGCCCCCTTTTTGTCTTCATCTCTCGGAATTCTGAGAGTAAACCGAGAGCAGTGATGACGCTTTCAACAAAAATGGCTGCGCCCAAAAGAGATATATTTTCTTTATATTTGTACCACGTTGGTGTAAATCAACATTACATTTTAATGTCGATTTTAAATGCTCTTACACACTTTATTACATTGCTACTTTATTCCGGTCACCAATTTATGCATTGCACGCTCTTGCTGTGCGTGGAATACAATATAAAGTTGTTTTTCGGGTTTGCTAAAGAGGCTAATGTAGCTAACAATAAACAATGACTAGCCAATTTCATGACACAATCAGAAAGACGAACGGGAACGCTATAAATGCTCCGAGACCGGAAATGTTGACAAAAGTGCAACTCGGAAGGCTGGCGTCCAAGGATTCAGGAACACCATTAGTTCTGACCAATCAGAGCGTCTCTTGCCTGGGAAATCAATCACTGTTGCTTGAATGCAACACTTCCATTGGCTTAGAAACGTATAGAGAAAGGGGCAGGATGTTTTTGGCGGGGATGTTTTCAATTTCTTGTGTGGTTGTTTTTCATTGTCTTTTGTAGTGTCATTTTATATACTTTATCTATACTTTTATATACCCCCTCGTCGTTAGGCTGGGACTTCTTAATGAAAACGCTTAAACAGGGTTGCGGTATTTCGTGCAGCGTGTGAGCCCGTCCTGGCCGATGGAACACCTGGTAGTCCTGCAGAGTCAGGAACCAGCGCGTCACTCTGGCGTTGGTGTCTTTGGCCGTCGCCGTCCATTTTAGGGATGGCGAGGCTGAGGAGATAGTATCAGAGCTCTTCCAGGGTCCACTTAATCGCCAGTGCCTCCTTCCCCACGGTGGAGTATGCCCACTCGCTGGCCAGGAGTTTCCGGGCTGATGTAGGTCACCGGGTGCTCCTCTCCTGACCGGACCTAGGATAGACCAGCTCCCAGCCCCACCTCGGACGCGTCAGTGTGGACCACGAAGGGGAGGCTAAAATCGGGGGTGATTAGTACTGGCTCGGTGCAGAGGGCCCGCCGTAGGCTCGAGCAGCCCCAGGCGGCACTTTTTTGGGTTGACTGTTCAGTTCACGGAAGTCAATGCCGGTGGGTCCCGTCTGGTTTGGGAACCAGAACTACGGGGCTGGACCAGGCGCTATGGGACCCCTCTATGACCCCCATCTGCAGCGACCTCGGCCCTGATGACGGCGCGCCGTGCTACCGGGATTCGGCAGGGGCAGAGGTGGACTCTGACTCCCGGTTCTGTCCGGATGTCGTGGCTGACGGTTGTGGTCCTCCCAGGTCGGTCGGAGAAAAGGTCAAGATGCTGGAGCACCATTTCCCGCATGTCCTGGGTGTGGCTCGGGCTTTGCACCTCCACCACTGGGACCTCGGGAGGGGGTAGTCGAGCAGACAGCCTCAGGAGAGTTGGGTCCCGCGGAGCGGTCAGTGGTTGCCACCGCTTCAGCAGGTTGATGTGGTATAGCTGGGTGGGTTTGCGTCTCCCCGGTTGCCGTCCCCGGTAATTGACGTCGCCGACCCGGGTTGAAGGTGCGCTTGGGCTTGTTGGGCTCGTCCGAGGTGATCCCTGACCACTGGCCGGGTAAGCGCCATTCGGCCCCGCACCTGCTCTACTTGCTCATTATATGGTGCAGTGGGGGGTGGGTTGGATCTCTCAGGCGTCCCGGGCGATGTCGAGGAGCCCTCTCGGTCGTCTGCCGTAGAGTAGCTCGAACGAGGAGAAGCCAGTGGAGGCCTTGGGAACTTCCCTGATGGCGTACAGGACTTGAGGGAGCAGCTGGTCCCAGTTCTTCCCGTCGACTTCCATTACTTTTATCAGCATGTGTTTTAATGTCTGATGAACCTCTCTACCAGTCCGTCGGTCTGGGAGTGGTAGACGGAGGTCCGGAGGTGGCGCATCTGTAACAGACTGAGTAGGTCTTTTAACACCCGGGACATGAAACAGGAGCCTTGATCTGTCAGTATCTCCATGACCACCCCCACCCTGCTAAATAAAATCATGAATTCTCTCGCCATCGCCTTGGCTGTGGCGGCGCGGAGAGGAACGACCTCTGGGTAGCGGGTCGCGTAATCTACCATGACTTGTATGTAGCGGTGGCCTCGGCTAGTTCTGGGGAGGGGACCTACGATGTCTAATGCTAGCCTGTCGAATGGGACCTCTATCCGGGGCATGGGTATGAGGGGATTCCGTACCGATGGTCTCGGGGCGGTGCGCTGGCACTCGGGGCAGGCTCGGCAGTAGTCCTCTATGTCCGTCTTTACCCCAGGCCAGTAAAACCTGTCCAACACCCGGTCCCTGGTCTTATCCATCCCCAGATGAGCCCCGAGGAGGTGTGAGTGGGCCATGTATATCACCTTGCTCACGTATGTCCGTGGAACAACCATCTGTTCCGCCTCCTCTCCCCCCTCTGTACTACCCTATACAGTAACCCCCCCCCCCCCCCCCCCGTGTACTGGGTACTGCCGGCCACTCACAAAGTCCCGAGATAGTCCATCTTGGGTTTGCACGCGTCCCCAGGCGTTTCTTAGGGATTCGTCCTCCACTGGCCGGTGGTGAACTGTCTTTCCCTGTCCGCTCGCCCCTCGACGGCCAGGGGGAAGTCGGAGAACTCGATGAGGGGTGGGCTTTCCCTCTCCTCTGGTGGTGATATTATGCTTTTTCGACCTTTTCCCTTTGTCTGATTGTTATATGACGTGTGTATAGATGTTTTACGTCTGCTAGGCTAGACAAATCTGAGTCCGAGCCAGGGGAAGTATTTGCGACCACCGAGAACGCCCCTCAATAAGTGTGCAGTTGGCGGTGCTTTAGTGCAAAAGTCGCCCCTCCCGGCTACCCGCCGCAATGTTTATGACTCCTCAGGAGTGTGAATTTGCCAAACACACACGCAAAGCGTTCGACCAATCACAGCGGTGTGGGCGTGCTGGCAAATCACAGCAGACTGGGCTACTCAGGAGGGGGCCTTAATGCGATATGATACAAATCAGTTTTGATAAGACGTTTTTAATGGGGAAAATTGGTTTTGCAGAAATTAAAAATGTGAGAATAATAAGGGGTATTTCTAACATACAGGCATGTAACCCTATTCTAGTACTACCACCAAATGCAATTATTAACCCTAAAAAAGCACGATATGGGATCTTTAAGCATTATACAGTGAAACAGAAATCAAGGAAATAGTCCTGTCTATTTATGGAATATCCACTGATTCAAACAATTAATAATTAGTCTATTTGTTTTGTAGTATGCCTCTCTAATTTAGCATTGTGGGCAAACAGATGTATAAACACACCCTCTTTTCAGGGCTCACTCTACTTTGGACGAGGCCCTTGCAGATAGCAGAACTCCCAGACTCGTAGGGCCGGCCGTGGCCACGGAGACGGTGAGTTCAGTAATAGTGCTCACAATTTGGTCAAATGAAAATACTCCAACCGGGTTCCGACCTTTCAAAAGTAATATTTATCAGCAGGGTAAATGGTCAAAGAGGTGGTCCTTGACCACAACGATAAAATAATCACAAATGTCGCTGCATTTTAGACCATACAGAACATTAATCTGCCCGTTGCTGCCGTGCCAAGTATAGAGAGCAAGTGTAATGGTTACACCTCGGTGCTGGTTAATGGAAGTATCTGCTCCCTGAATGGCCAGGGAAGCCCCAGGTGAGGACCATGCTGATGGGGATGAATACAAGATCAACCACCACAACAGGAAGCACCTCACCGGCATCTCAAACGACTGAAGACGCGTTTTCTTTTTGAAGTCAGACGTTGAGAATGTGTTGAGAATTATTGTTGAAAAAGCTTAACTTACAATTTTGTATATTTCGTAAAGTAGAAATATTTACATTGTTTTTCTCATTATCTGAAATAAGTTATTTTACAATTCTTAAAATATGAATGTTATTGACAATGTACTGGTGTTGATTTGGCAATGTTCTGCCGAAATAATGTGTTCTCTGTAAACGTCAAGTTAAGCCATTAGTAGTATGTTTTAGAAAACAAACAAGTCTTTTTGATACATTTATTCTGAAACCGTATGCATTTCCTAGCAAGTTATCAGTCAATTGTTCCACACATTCAGCTCCAAATGGTCATTGGCTCATCGTAAGCTTCACAGTATTATAGGAATAGTGTAATACATCGTAGATCTTGTATTGATTGTTCAGAAATTAGCATGTTGTAAAAAACATAATTCAACCACATTTTTAAAAGGTGAAAATTTTGTGGTTCACTGAAAGGCATTCTATATTCAAGTCCACCCAAACGGTGGGTCTTGTGTGTTTAAATCCACACAAAAAACTTGTGGAACGTAATGGCTTTGCTGTGGTGCACAAAAATTCCCCATGTTTGTTTATTTTCTATCGCTACTAAAAGGTGTTGCAGGATCTTTTTTTTCCACTGATGCATCTTCTGAAGGGTTAGGTGGCCATTGTAAAACAAAAAAATAGTAAATCATACAGCTAAGTATACAACATTCATTCAGTAATGCCTTCACAGCCAAGGCACCATTTGAGTTATTTGAAACAGCTCAAACTTATTTTGTGAGCAGCACTTGTAACATAACACCAGACTGATTTAATGCCGTGCGATTAAAATGTACTTAACCTTCTCATTTCTGAAATGAATTGTTATTTTTCAATCCAGATTTTTTTCTCTATTGCATGAGTCTTAAAAATCCAATCCTCTATTTCCTATATTGATTCAATACAATCCAAAAAATAGGGCATTTTCACATTTCGCAATTAATCAGTGTTCAAAAACCGCTGACATGCCAGATCTGGGGGGAGCATCTTTTAATGGATTCAATGTCACATCGTTTACAGAACGTTGAAAAGAATCTGAATTCCTTGCACATTCACGGAGGGTGACTTGGTTAGGTTGCAGAATAAAAGACAAAGCATCACAATATAAGGATGTTGATGGACTCCATGATGTACAACTTGACCATCATTTTCTGCGGCAGGTTGAACTTCTTCAGCATCTGCAGGAATAAAACCTCTTGATAGTGGAGGTGCTGGGAGATGATTGTCCCTTGGGATCAGAAAGACGTTTTTTTGCACAACGAGCAAAAAGCTTCTCGGTCATTTCCCATCACGGGTTTCAGCCAGTCTTTAAATGTCGGGTCGTCCACCCACGTTTGTGAAAACTTGCATTTACCCATTCTCTCATAGAGCTAGAAACTCAGCCGTACAGAACTCTGAGGGGAAAAGGCGGAAAATGTTGCCGGCGTCGCCAACTCTAACAGCTACTCAGTTCAGGGGCCGTATTCACAAAGCATTTTATCTTACCGCTAGGAGTGCTCCTAACTCGCGCTAAAACATTTTACGTAGGAGTTTTTTCTTAAAAGTTATTCACAAAGCCGCTGAGACCTACTCTTACTAAGGATAAATCACAAAGAGTGAACTAAGAGTGACGCGCCGTTGCTATGGATTACGTCAATTCTCGTGCACGAGTTTAGAAGCTGTCAGTTCGGTGATTGGTTGTTCAGACGAGCCCACTGAATCACCGAAAAACAAGGAAATAGCCCAGGCTAGAAATGAATTCCTATTAAGTAGTTATAGTGCAGTTAGCAGAATACACGCATGATGACAATTTTGTGCAGACCACGATAATGACGTTGTAGCCTGCACGTTCAAGAGAGAGAGAAAGCAAACAATAAAAATACGTAAAAGAAAATAAATGCTACGAACTACCCAAGTGTTGACTGATTTGTGCCAAGGTGTTTACCTAAAATGTGTTTTCAAAGTGATCCCTAAATGCCTGTCCACTCGGTTCCACACGGCCAAATTCCTTGTAATGTTGATCGCCATCATCATCATCATCGTCGTCTGGCTGTGGAATGTTCCTCCGCTTGCAGAGGTTGTGTAGAATGGCACATACAGTGATTACTGTGCTTGCCCTCTCTGGGGTGAGGCGTATTTCGCCGTGGAGGACATGAAACCGACGTTTCATCTGCCCAATTCCTCTCTCCACAACATTTCGTGTATGTTTGTGTGCTCGCAAAGAGCCAATACGATGTGTTTTACGCATAGGACTAAGCGTAATCTGCGTAATCACTTACATTTAACTGTGCTCCCGGTTGTGGATTGAGGTAGGGTGTCTAGAGCCACGTCTTGCATGGATAGTCACTGTCACCCAGCAAGTGACACCCAACTGGTACATCTCAAAAAGCTGCCTCAGACCGCTCACCATTAAAATGCGCGAATCATGGGTAGCTGAAGATCCAGGCCACTTTGCAACAACATCCAGTAGGCTATGTTAAAATTTGCATCAAAAACAACCTGCGTGTTGATGGAATGCACTTTCTTCCTATTGACGAACACGTCCTCGTCTTTTGATGGCGCAATTATTTTTATTTTTTATAAGTTATATATATATTTTTATAACTTTATAACTTTATAACATTTTATTTCGGGACTAATCGGATTATTCCTGTTAGTCGGGGATGTTATTGCATCGCGCATTAACTCCACAATAAGTTGAATACCCTAACATTTCGTCTCGCAGGCATTTTAAGATTCTTTCTGAATAGGTCTTACTGAGTTAGGAGTCCTCTTGAGGACTTTTAAGCTCTCCTAGACTTAGGTGCTACTTTTAGTCCTAAAATACTTTGTGAATTGCTCTTAGTGAAAAAAGTTAGGAGTCCTAAATTTAAGAGTGACACGCCCATTATTTTTAGGAGTTACTCCTAAATTCGCCAGTTAGGACCTACTTTTAGCCCTAAGATCCTTTGTGAATACGGCCCCAGGTCCTGTTAGCACCGTATACTGTATTTTTTAGGCTAGATTAAGTTAAAACATGTACACACATTAAGCAAAAAATGGAAACTCATTTTATATTGAGGTGGTGAAAACTGTACTACCAAGTCAAATTACGTTTGTTACCTCAAGGGCCTTAATTTTTCATTTTATCTTTTACTACCTTATACTACCGCGCGGACACCCTGGAGGCGGCCGGTTGGGGCTCCTCAAGTCTGCTAACATCTCTACACTTTTCATAGCATTCACCTTGTGGGAACATAACGTCTCTTGATCCGGGTGACCCCATTCTCAAAGGCATACGTAATAAAGATGAGCTGGGGTTTGAGTGTCTGCTTGTGGAAAGAGGGCATCACTTTAAACATAGGAGTAGGCCCACATAGAAGTCCATTTCACCAACCTCCTGCATTTAAGGGGACAGATGCTGGCGCAGTCGAAAGTGTTGGTCGGTCAACTAACGTCCGCCAACCTGTCTGTCCTAGATGTTTCTGAGAAGAAGAGAATGGAGAAGGGATAAATCGACTTTTGTTTGCTATTCAATGAATGACTTTAGACATTTTAAAGTTTCAAAACACTTATGGGTGAGGAGAGGATTGTTTACATGTTGCATTGACATTAAGTGTCATTTCAAGCAAAGTAAATATTTTTTTAAAGGAGATAAATCCTAGACACAGAAGTCTGTCCCGTTTCCTTCAAATGTCTGTTAAGCAGTCAGAGGAAATCAACCAATCCACAGGCATGCTAGTAGCCTATGTAATGAAATAGTGTTAAACCAGATGATTGGCAGATGAAGAATGATGACAAACAAACATTGACTCACTTTGTTGCTGCTATTGTTTGACAACTGGTGTAACCTGTACAAGCAAGATTAGGTTTAGTTAAATTTCTCTTAATAGTGAATTACATTTTTGGACAGCGTTTCAAGCGTGCATGCACACTTTGGCGGAGGGTAACCAGGACTGGTTTTGACTTACATCTGTCATGCTTTGCGAAGGACCCTGGGCGATGAGCTCCGCTGCCTCCTGTGCTTCTTCAGTCAATGGGGAGATCTGTACATTTACACCACAGCATTAAATGTAACTTTCTCAACTGTAAACAGAAATCAACCTTTTATATGTAATTTACATTGTACACATAATTTACTTATGGTTGATTGTATATCCAGACTTGTACTGCTAAACCCCTTAGTAAAAATGTTAAATCACAGCTGAACTGACCATCAACGTATTGTAAACTTAAAAAATTCCAGAGATAATCTGTTAGAGTTGCTCATGGTATTGGGATTCATGTAGTTTAGGGGACACTTGCCTTAGAATTGTCTGTCTGTTGGAAGTGCTGAATGAGCTGCAGAGTACCATCCAGCTGGCCTCTGATAGAGTCCATGGACTCCTTCTGGGCGGTGGCGATCTCCTGTACCTGTGTGGACAGTGCTGCGTGTTTGGCCTTGATCTGACTCAGGGAATCCAGCATCCCAACTAGATTTTCCTGTTGGAATAAAACAAGACATTAATAACTATACACATACATACTATACACTACATAAGTGATTTTTCTGGTATTTTCGTTAAATATTAGATTTGGCCTCTTCTTTGTGCACTGCTCAATTACTTCGAATTAAATATGATGCAATCGAAAAAAATTATTTGTTGCAAGTGTGATGCTTAACTGGATTATTATGCATCATTTGGTTTTCGATAATGTCGATAGTACAGATGTGTTTTAAGATGGCTGATCAAGGGAGGGGAGAGACCTCGGCTGGGGCCCCATCTCCGGTGTGGTGGGCGTTGATGAAGTCCAGCTTCAGCCGTTTCTCGATGTAGTCCAGGTCCGCCTCAGACTTCTGGAACTGAAAAAATAGTTCCAATAAGTCCTTCATTAGTACATAAGCTATGGATTTAAAATATATATCGATAGATATATACAAAAAAAAAAAAAAAACTCAAAGCTTTAGACAAAACCCAATTATTTTTTTATAGAGATTTTTAATCATACCGTCATATATATTAAATATTCAATATTATTTAACTATTTTTCAAATCTAAATGTGGTGAAAGCAGCTACAGACGCAGCTGAAGGACCCAATATCTCCATCTCAGGCCCTGTTCTAAGAGAAAGTGGAGCTAACAATGCATTGAAGTTGTCATGAAGTCTACCCAAAACTAAAGGGGGCACGGGTGATGCCATCTTAAAATAAATCAGATACAGATATTGAAACCATAAGTATTTGCCAACAGCGATTATATTAATTTTGATCTCAAACAATTAGAACAGCTAGGCTTCTACCTGGCATTACTGCATACTGTATGACCTATAAGGGTCGTATCAGGGAGAGATTCAGAGGATCACATTTTATTATTTGTATACAAGCTAACCAATTATCAAACCACTCGTATTATTTTTTTTTTTTTTTTAAATAGTCCTCTTCAATTTTGGCATCTACACCAAACATTCATATTCTATAAATGTAGGTTTGTGTATAATGGTATGATGCTGTGGACACAATTTGAATAATTTGACCGCAAACAGTAACAGTACTTGTTATCTTAAAAGAGACGGAATTCCCCCGTCTAGGGTTCATGAAGTACCAGCTACTATCTCATGATAGATAATCATTTCTGACAAAAGGCATTCAATTAACCTTAAAATTGTTTGTAGCTTGCAATCTTTTTGGTATGAATCCATTCATATGAAAATAAAAAGAACCAGAATCTTTAAAAACAGTTTATTTTTTTACCAAAGAAATAAACATTATAGACCAGTCACTGCATGCTGCCATGAGCCAAGTTTTAAGACCAACACTGAAACCCTATAAGCAATATTGCACTACTCTGAACTCAGTGGACAGCAGGGGCAATACTGATAGGGTTGCAGGATTTTCTGGTAAATGCAAGATTACTGATGAACAGCAGCAGGACCCAACTTTATAGACACACTGTAAGATCCAGAGAGCCATTTCAGAATCAATCAACTGAGTTGAAACTGTGTTGTCAGGGAGAGTTGATCTCAGCAACCATCAGATGCTTTGACAATACTATTGCACTGCTAGCTGTCCAATACAGTAGTGCAATGAAGTCAGAGCACCTGCCAGCAGCATTGTCAGGTGGGTCCATGGCAGGTGGACAACAAAGTTATGTTAACATTAGTTTGTCTGCGTTAGTACATTTTGTTTAATTGAACCATCAATGGCTCATACTTTAGATGTAATCTAAACAAATGAACACAGCCTCCACATATACAAAACAATGTATACTCCAAACGTGTTGTCAGATCTTTTTTAATTAAGTTTCAAGCTTGGTAACGCTTGACCCAACATTTCATTCATCAGATGACAATACTAGAGGATCTATGATAGATGATACTAGAGTATATATATGATAGTTAATACTTATACTTGAGGATCTGTGATGCTATTAAAATCCCCAAATTCTAAGCATTTTTTTAATTTCCACTGAAAATACAGCCAGGTTCCTGTTGGTTTTCTGCTCTCTTACTATGGAAACAGACCCAGAGGACGAACGGTGCGTTATGTACGTTGTGGTGCTATTGGGTCTCTAGCCTCATAAGGCGGCCAGTGTCCGGCACTAGTCGGCCTCGGAGCCTCAAAGCGGACCTGTCGTTGTGTTGAAAAACAAACATTATGCTTAAAACCAAGGCAGCCTGAACTCATCCACCCATTTTTGGACGGAAACGAACACGAACCATCTGTTTAGGACATCTAAAGGACATCTAACCCTAACCAATAACCAGTTTAGGACATCTAAAGGACGGTTTAGGAAATCTAAAAAAGACCGTTTATGGACCGACAACTAAAGGACATCTAACCCTATCCAGTTTAGGACGTCTAAAAGGACATGTTAAGATGTCTAAAGGACATTTAACCCGTTCGCTTTCACTCCCGAGGAGGATCAGAATAGAGACCGTTTTGTTTCGGTTTTGCACATGTATTTTTCTCCAAACTGACGTATAACAAGCAAACAGTAAACTTTGAAACATTAAATGTATTGAAACAACATGTATTTGTAATTGTTCTGGACAAAACCACCATTGGAGGCGAATAGCTTACCATCGCCTCTAGCTTTTCGACGGTGGTCTCCATGTTGAATAGTTGACATTCTTCAGACCGGAAACCCCAAAGATAGACTGCCGCCGCCGCGCTCTGTGATTGGCCAGCTGTTACGAACCATCTCAGTGGAATGGCCAATAGTTGGCCAATAATCTTTGCGCTAACTGTTATCGTCATAAATCATATCTGAATTGAACACGTTAGGAATTTGTTACATTTAAATACTTTTCAAACTACCAATCATCTTCTCTAAATTCTGTTTCAAGCCACTTTATTTATTCATATTGTATTACTTTCTACTGTTAGATGCATATTTAATCTATAATGTTTATATATCTGCTGTATGTGTGTGTGTGTGTGTGTGTGTGTGTGTGTGTGTGTGTGTGTGTGTGTGTGTGTGTGTGTGTGTGTGTGTGTGTGTGTGTGTGTGTGTGTGCGTGCGCGCGCGTGCGTGCGTCTGGGCGTGCGTGTGTGTGTGTGTGTGTGTGTGTGTGTGTGTGTGGGGGGGGGTTCTATTTGTACGTACAATGTTTTTCATGTTCATGAACACTTGGCAGCACACATTTTTATCTTGGTCTCGACTCAGAAAGCATTAGCATTTGGTTTAATCTCTTGAAATATGTGTAACCGATACACATATTTATAACCACCCAGGGCCTGGGACCCATCCACCCCTGGAGCCATGGCAACACACTGACACATCTGACAGTTCAGCAGTGGTACAAACAACACAATGACAAATTGTCATTGTGACTAAACTCTAGTGACTAGTCTAATATGACCTAACATCCTAGGTTTGCTACAACACATTGAATGTTCTGACTACAGCTGAGCACTGGGGGGCAGTCACACACATTAAAGGACAATTTGGAAAACGACAAAAGAAGTGTCCCATAGTAACATTTATCAAAGGTACACAGTTAGCAAAAAAGATTTAGTATTCTTGTTTTTTTTTAGATTTTTTTTGTTTTCTTTATATTTTTTATTTCGATTCCATTGCTTTGAAAATATACCCATTGAATTGCACTTCAGTCCAGTAGATGGCGGTCACAGTTAGCACCACAGAAGAAGAAGACAAAAGAAGAAGAAGATCAAGTTGGATGGGGAAAAGTTAACCTGAACTAAGATAATATAACGTTTAATTGAGAGTTGACAATGGCATCTTTTGTCACCGAGGTGCTTGCAAGCTCGGGAAAACTAGAGAAAGAAGACCTTGCTGGTAAAATATGCAAGATATCACGAAGGGTGGAGGACACGAAGGTAAGGCGCGAACTAGCACAGCGTCCCTCCACAAGCATAACGTCCCTCCACTAGCATAACGTCCCTCCACTAGCATAGCGCCCCTCCACTAGCCTTGTCAAACAGGCTCTTTGATTACTGTAACATCATTTTGAGCCACGCACATACCAACAGACTAGATGGTATCGTACTTCTTAACGAGTTGTGCCTTGTATTGAGTCAACTTGTGACAGTGTTCATATAATCGCCCCTACATTAAGAAGATGACAAGTTGATGATTTGTTTGTTGATGTCTGATGACGGGTCGCTAATGAAGAATACTGATTGGGTCATTCATCCTCAACAACCCAGAATAAAGATTGAAACCTGGTAGGATCTAACCCGTAGCATCGCATCTCAATAGCCATCTATATAGCCAAATATGAGTTTCCAAATAAACAGAAACATCTTGCAGCTGTGAGACATGGTAATGAACTTGGCGAACTATTAGAGGCGTGTTTTTCATCATCTCCCCCCTTCTCAAAATATGAATACATGTTCTTACACATTCTGCTTTACTCGATTCAATATTTTGACAGCAACATATTATATTCTACTATTGAACTGTTCGGTATTATAACGGATACTCAACGGGATTGACCATGTATGCGGTGTATTTCTTGTATTGATAGATGTGGTTGACAGTTAAAAAGCGTGCTTATGTATTTCACTCACTGGAAATTCTTATTCTTATGTTATCGGCATTTTATATCCACCAGGAGGCGGTATGTGACATGATTAACAAGCGGTATAAGGAGTTCCTGCCTAGTCTTCAAGCCTCTGAGGAGCTGATGGACCAGGTGGAGAAGGTCTCCAGAGAAATGGATGTCCTCAAAGACTGTATTGATAATGAAGTAAGTTGGATCATTTGTATGCCCTGACAAAATGTTCTAAAGAACTGATTATTTATCAGATGGCATTACATTTCAGATACTTGTTGTAAAATGTCAGTTTTCACACTAGGGAATGTAAAAGAAAAGAAAGTTATTTCATAACTTGTATAATTCGAAACAATTCGATTGATCAACCAACTGGCTCCACATTGAAATACAAAACCATCAAACTAAAGGTGGTGTTAGCAGGCTTTTGAAGAAAACTGCCATGAATTCTGCTAAGGTAGCTTCTATTTGTAGCATGTCAAATTTCTACCACTGTTTGTGGGGAAAAAACCTGTCCGCTTAGGTGAATAAGGCCCATCAGCACAACCACAAGCTGAAGTTGCATCAGAACCCTTGTATTCATCCATTGCGCTTGTATTGTTTCTGTTTTGGTGACTGATTCTTTCGCCACAGGTTCAGCAGAATATCCATTGTTCGCTGGCAGAGTATGCCAAAGTGAAGCAGCAGCTGGAGAAAAACACAATCATATTGACTATGCTGGGACACTTAAAAGAGGTTTGCTTCACCCAACCATTTACTGACCAATTCAAACATGGAGGAGCTAATTGAGACATTCATGGTTTTCATATATACATTACCCATTGCTTGAGACGGTGAAAAAGTAATCTGCAGAAGTAACGTTGTTTTATAAACTAGCGTTAGAAAACTTAGACAATATTATGACTAGACCAGACCGTGTCATTTTCACCTCCTCAACATTTTGTCTAATTGTATAAAAGCCTTCATCTACCTCTAATGCTTTTTAGTTTTGATAAAAAGCACTTAACAATTCATGCAAAATACTGAGTGCTCACAAAGTACATACACTACCACGTATGAATATTCAATATTCATTGCAATAATAACATTGCAAACGTTTATAATTATGGTTTGTCTTTTGTCTTAAAAATCGGATACAATGTCTGTCTATTATCTTTGTTTAGTTGTTATTATGAGAGGATTCTCTGCTCAAGGTTAAATACATGTGTTCATATTCTTTGGCCAATTTACACTTTTAGCATCCTCCTTAAAAGGTCTTTATCTTCTGGCCTATCAGGGTCTTTGTTTAATTATTGAGGTGTTAACCCATTCCCGGTTGTGTCCGTGTTTGTAGTTCCACAATGCAATGGAGGACTTCAGCAAAGCCTTTGCAGACAATAGATATGTGGATGCTGCCAAGTTGTTAGAACAGGTAAGAGCATCGGCAAACGCTTCAGATCTAATCTTGGAGACAGTCGTACCGCCAGAGGGGTTTTCTTACACTCTTAATTCATGAGACAAATAACCTCCTAACCTAATGAATAACTGAACTGATGAATTTGTGGTGTGTATGGTTCTCAGGCCCAGCTGAGTGTTGATTCGCTGAAAACATGGAAGAGTTCCGAGCTGCCCCTTCTGCGTGCACTGGGCTCAGAGTTGATCGTTCAGAGGGAGAACTTCATCTACCACCTCGGTGCCGAGTGGAAGCGTCTGGCCATCTGGAAGTTACCCTCTTCAAAGGGTAAGACATGCTTTGGGATGTTTCCCAAAGAATGAAGTAATCGTGGTTCATTCACCTCCATGGTACTTGGTGTTGTTAAACAGATTTGACCATGGTCGGCCTCAAGGACATCCCATTGGTCGTCAAAACAATGGAGACATTAATGTTTAGTTTTTTTACATTTCAAAACAAGACCAAGATCCTTTATAACGATCAGTCCTCTGCAGTGACCTGAAAGTAGTGTTTGGCTGAAAACAAAATCAAAATATTTATAAGCAGGTAAGATGTACCTGATTTGAGGAGCTGGTGATTAGCAAGCAGTTTTTTTTAAGAATGTGTTGACGTATGAACCCAGGCAATTAAAATAGGTTCTGTACTAAGTACTTGTTGCCCTGATCCAGAACCCACCAACCCGAGATGGTCCCTGAAAACAGAGTTGAAGTTAACCCTCAGCTGCGGTAAAGACGGTGACCCCGGTTGTCCTGCTCATCTCAGCTCCATCCTCCAAGCCCTGGCTATGCAAGGAGACCTTCACTACAAGATCAAGCTCTTCAGTAAGATGGCTCAGTCAATCCCTCTTCATCTCTCTTAAATGTCTGCATGCCAATAATGCAGCTCATGCAACCGGGTGTGAGCGGCACCTGCTAGGTCGCCCCCGGAGCCCTGACTGCAGCGACTGCACCTGATAGGTCGACCCGGCAGCCCTGACTGCAGCGGCTGCACCTGATAGGTCGACCCGGCAGCCCTGACTGCAGCGGTAGACTCTTACCTGGCTGGCTTGTAGACACGGTTGCCATTTGGTTCGTAGTTTGTTTTGGTCGTTCTGTGAACTTGACATGATGCCGTAGGTCAATGTTACGCAGTCCCTTTTCAGCTGATTTTAAAGTTAAAGAGATAGATTCTGCCTTTTAAACTTTGCCTTTGAATATTCATGATAAACAGATTTGACCTATGCCATCTTCATTTTAATAGAATAATCAAGCGTTTTGAACACTTTACATTCAAACGTATTTGAATGCAAAGTGAAACCATGAGTGCTGGATTGAAGGGTTCTTCTCACCCGCCAGCCCCTCTGGTCCTCTCCCCCTCATAGGCCAGGTTCTGCTGAAGAACATGCTGAGGCCACTCATCGTCCACCGGGGTTTATCGGTGAGGGTGACAGAGAACAGCGACGGCCCCACCCTGACCGTGGAGCACCTGGACGCTGAGCTCCAGCCAGATCACTCCTCCCCCTCCCAGGTGTACACCAAGCTGCTGCTGGTACTCAGAACACTGCACTCTCACCTCTTGGGTGAGTCAATGCATCAGCATGGTGTTCAATAACGAGGATATTTGAAAACTGCCTTGTGGATGACTAATAGATTTATAATGGAAAAGGCATTTATGGGAATACACTAAACTTATGATTGCATCAGTCCACTAATACGGATTAGGGATGTCCCGATACCACTTTTTCACTTCCGATAACGATACCGTAGCCTTTGCCCAGCCGCCGATACCGATATCAGTCCGATATTTTTATACTTGAACAAATAATAGCTAGAAGAGTTCAACAAAAAGCTAATGTGATCAAGTTTGAATACATTTGAGATAAAAAAACAGAATAGCTGAGCTGTTCTGTTGGCATTTCCAGGCCAACTATACACTTAAAACCGCCCAATCAACGAAAAAACCTGCCCAAAACGTATATTGCCAGAAAACTGATAAATCATATACTTCTGCAATGGCAACTTCCAAAATACACACCTAAACGCAACCTGATTATTAACTAGGACGAACCTCTCGTCCATCTCTCACACACAAACCTCACTGTAAAGAACACACTGACAGTCAATGAGATGACATTAAAGGGGCACTTCACTCATTTGCATTAAGCTTTTATCGTTAGAAACAGTCATATTTTAACAGTCACTGAATATAATGGATAGAACCAGAGACGACCCGACGCAGTCGTTTTGAGATGATATTATGAATAAACGTCTGCGTCGGGTTCTCCGACGTCTCTGGTCCTTCCACATCAATCTGAAGCTGCAGTTCAATCTGGACTTCAAAGCCGGAGAGTCAAAGCCAACGTTTCTTCCCCAATTCCTTCTCCACCATGGCCGAGAATCAATACACAGATCTTATTTTGCCAACCCGCAACTGCCCGTACCCGCGAATTACATTCCGCACCCAACCAGGTCCGCTATAAACTGATACCGACGCCCGACCGGCACCAGAAGGAAAATTGCACACAAATTAGATGGAATGCCGGGGAAAAAGACTGGTGTTTGGCATGCTGCTTTAGATCGCTGTGCAAAAACACATCCACTGCGGACGGTTTTAGTTGACTCCTCTGCTCCTGAATAACATCTCCAGCACCGGAATGATCTCGCTCGCATCGCAAAACCAGCGACCGATCCGCGCTGTTCAGGCGCCCTACCCGACCAGCACCTGTGTCAGACACCGTACATTATTTCCCCCCCGTTTCATCCAAATTGTGCTTGAATCCGACCTAATTGACTTAATAACTTTTACATTACACACGCACACGCGCACACACACGCACTCTGTGTGCTGGGACACAGGTACATGAGCTAAAATAATACAACCCTCGAAATAGTCATAGCATAAAATGATCTTACATTTATGTAGAACTTCAACTTGAAATAATCGAACAAGAACTTAAAGAAAATCAACATTACAGTCAACGCCAGCGCGACCATACATCATGAATCAAATCTCCTTACAACTGGCGCCGAGGTTTGAGTGACAGGTCTGATGGGTCCTACCCCTAATTACTATTGGACAGGCAAACATTGTTTTTAGTATTAGCGTCTACCGGGAGTACACCCGGATATAGAAAGCAGCAAGCCTTTAGCCTTATAAACGGGGGTCCCCACAGAGAAACGCCCTATATATAACAAGAATATTTCCAATCGATTCATCGTTTTAGAGCCACTAACTTGAAATGGTGTTTCTAGGTTAAATATTGACGTTGTTTAGGCTCTGCGACATCCGCAAAGGTTAGTTTTCATAGCCACCTTGGGCTATCGCATTCCAGCCTAATCTGGCAACACTGCCTGAACGTCCTTGCGCTCAAGCCTCAACGTAACACAATTAGACCAACTGGAAATATACGTAGCCTGTATGAAAGGAAACTGTGATTCTGAAAAAAGTATAAATTATATCAAAATTCTGCTTTCATTATTATTGAAGATACATACTTATTAATCGAGATAAGCTCACAAAACGATAAGGCTTGCCTTGTACGGTTGGACTCCTTGGAGTCTTTTTCATATACCATATCGTTTGTGAAGATTTCATGACGTGAAAAAGATTGTTTAAGTTTGCAATTAGCTCTACCGTAAGTACATCGGATATGTAAGAAGCAGCTAGCCTCTAGCCATATAAATGGTGGTCCCAACACACAAACGCACGATATTTAATAATCATGATTCCGATTGATTAATTATTTTGATCGAATGGACATCCGCGCCGTCCAAAATGGTTAGCTTCTGTCGCAACAGCTGTGATCCGCTCTAGCTGATCCTGGAGGGCGTTATGAAGTATGAATTTTAGAAGTTTGGTTTCAACCTAGTTATGTATTCATAATTATGTTTCCAATCAGGGCTCCTTCCTCCTAGGATATTGCAACTAGTTGGAATAAATATCTTAAAGTGTCATCTATGTGTAACATGTTCACTAAATTGAAAGACACCCAATTATTTATTTATTTATTTTAATTTTGCTAACAGAGTGATTGTAAAAGGTCTGCTTGTGTTTGGTCTCAGACATGTCTGTGGGCGAGAAGAAGCTCTCTGCCATCCTGGGAGAGATGATCTGGGAGGAGCTGTCCCACTGCATCATCCACGAGTGTCTGGTCTACTCTATCCCCACCAAGAGCAGCCAGCTGGAGAACTACAATGCGGTATGCAGCTGTGGTCCAGGGATTTCCCCAGGATCAATACTTCACTCAACATGCATGTGATGAATGCAAAATGTGTAGAATGACGTAAAGCGTCTCCTCTCGTATTGTAACCTCATCTGTCCGGCATCTGCATAAAATTGGATGTGCGTGTGCATCTCCTTCTTTATGCAAAGACTCATTTTGAGTGCATGATATTCTGTCTGGTTGATCGTGCAGGAGTTTCCTCATGTTTGTCGTCCCCTCTGAAGGTGATCAAGGAGACGGAGGAGTTCGAGAGCTCCCTGAAGGAGATGCAGTACTTGCAGAGTGACTCCACAGACCTGCTCAAATACGCCAAGGACGTCAACTGTCACTTTGCCAGCAAGAAGTGTAAAGACGTCATTGTGGCGGCACGCAAGCTCATGACCTCCAAGATGCACAACACCGTCAGAGTACGTTCAAACGTGTGTCTGTGGTTCTGGTGTTCCAGTCACACCGCTTCGCCGCTGAAGAAACAGCCCAGATTATCTGGGTGCAAACTTGTCACACTCTTGCAAAAATTCAGGGGGGGGGATAATTCTACATTATTACTTATTTTTTATCAAAAAACGTCAAAAAATCCTAATAGATGCAACTTCGTTTTTCTTATTGTTAGCCCCACATCACGTAAGTGTGATGATCACGGACTAAATTTTGAATACATTTGGGATAAAATATAAGAGGATGGTGACAAGCTCAAACTGGGTATTTGGTTTTCCTTTCTCTTTAAGCCAATTTGTTGGTTTGGGAGAACGTGTATGTTGTGGTTAGTATCCTTGAGACATTATTCTACTTCTTATTTCTGTCGGGCGTCCAGATCAAACCAGAGACCCGGCTGACCCTCCCCAAGCTGCCGGCTCAGGGCTCGGAGGCACCCGGGAGGCAGCAGAAGATGTCCAGCGAGGAGGAGGTGAGGCTGGACGGCCACCAGCAGCTCTCCTCCAGGACCCTGTGTCTCCCCGTCTGCCGCATCAGCGAGTCTGTCCAGCAGCTGATGGAGCTGGCCTTCAACACCCAGCGAGAGGCCGTGGGCAGCTCCGTACAGTGGTAGGCTGGGGCTTCTCTGTTGTACGCCACGGGTCCCCAATCAACTAGTGCTGCGGTGGTCGGCGGTAGCGCCAACGTGCAGCGGTGATGCTGGCCAAGCCCTTCATGTTGCCTCCTCCCCGGGTACGCCGACCCCGGGACTCGAACCCGGCTCCTCCTCCCTTCCAGCAGGCTTAGCGCCAGCAGGCTTAGCGCCAGCAGGCGTAGCACACTCAGACATAGTGAAAGGTGGCAAATTCCTAAAGTCAAGCAAGCGTATTATTCTTCTTGTGTTGTGTTTAATTTGAGTGTTCTGTGCAATTTGTAAGGTAAGGTATTTTTAATGTCTGTAAAGTGACCTTGCGTGCCTTGAAAGGCGCCTCTAAATTAAATGTATTATTATTATTAATTTAAGCTTATTACCCAGCATGATGTAATGATGATCACTGGTTGAAATGGGATGATCTGCACGTGTAAAAAATGCATCCCTACGGGCAGTTTAAGTGTGTGTTTGTTTTTTTCATTGCTTTTTCAGTGCCCTGCAACTTTTTTTCACCGTGAGAAACATTTTCCAGTTGTTCTACGACGTCGTGCCTACTTACCACAAGTAAGATATTCATGATCACACTCGTGCTAAATGCCAACATCTGTGCTTGAATTTGAGGTTGAGGAAGAAGTTGGTAGTAGAAACGTGCAGATGGTGAACAATCCGAATACGACGAGTCTAAACAGGGAAAGGTGGAACAATGGTGTATAATGGGCTCTGTGACGATACAATTTACAATATTTATAACGCCTAGGACAGGAAGTGTTTTAACAGCCTCCTCCGTTATTCTGGATGTGAAGTGGGCCCCACACCTACCTAGTTCTTTAGAACAGGACTTTAAACATACACACCTGGGTGTAATAGTAAAACTCGGCATTACAAGAGATCTGGGCGGTCCGCAGTCAAGAGCATCGGCGTGAACACATGAAAAAGGCGGACATCTCTTTAGTGATGTTTAGGGGGTCAGTCCTCTTAAGGTGCCATAGGAAAAGCTGGTTCAGCCCTTTGATGGTGTTGACAAGCTACCGGACTATGTCCGCCAGTCTAACGAACGTTTGACCAGGGCCTGCTTGCAAAGGATGCTTTGCGTCTCGGTCGAGCACTGCATTCAACACTGGGCCACAAAGACCTTCCACTAAATCCTTCCTCCCCGACCTGCTTCTGTTGTGTCTCGTGTTCAGAGAGAACCTGCTGAAGTTCCCTCATCTGGCGGCCATCCAGCACAACAACTGCATGTACCTGGCCCACCACCTGCTCATCCTGGGCCACAGCTTCCGGCCCCACATGCCCCCGCCCCTCAGCGACGGCATCGCCACCTTCGTCGACATGGTGCCCGGCTTCAGGAAGCTGGGTGAGTGAATTGTTATGGTTTTAGGACTCAAGGTCCTGCGTTTTTTGCAAAAGGTCAAACCTATTTCTTGGTTTAATGCAGAGTGTTATTCTGTAAGGCCCTATGTAAGGCGGGGCGGTCTGGGCTCACTGCCGTGATGCTGGCTGACCATCAAGACAAAGCAAGGCTCCGTGACTTGTGCTCATATATATGTGGACAGCAGGGCCACCCAACTGAATGCGAGCAGCCATAAATATCACGATATGCTTTTGAATTCTAAATACAATACTTAACAGTCTGAGGACAAATGTCCTGATTAAATGGAAACTTTAAGTTTTCCGTTACCTAATCATATTCATTGAAAATGTATGTACTTATGTATATGTACTATGTACTATCTACTATCTACTGTACTAACTGTCTGGGTCTCACGATGAGTTGACTTATGATGATGCATTGGCATTCAAAAGCCTTTATTGAATTATTCTTGTTATTGCCCAGCCCGCTAGTAGAGGGCCTCTTGTGGAACAGTGTGTCCTTCAGGTACACAGTGCTTCCTCTTGTTAACCAGTGTGTCCTTCAGGCGCACAGTGCTTCCTAGCCCAGCTCAACACCCAGAAGGCAGAGCTGTTGGAACGTCTGTCCACCGCGCGCAACTTCTCGAACCTGGAGGACGAGGAGAACTACACCGCCGCCAGCAAGGCAGTGAGACAGGTACGGCCATGATACACAAGGGATGCTGGCTCCGTCCCAGAGAATAACATATGTTAAAATGCATCGACTAACGTTGCTAAATAAAAAGCCAACTAGCATTTGAGCAGGAAGACATTAAACAGGCGTGGCATTACTTTGTAAGACAAAAATAACTCCAGCCAATCACATCTAATAACCACTTGATCCTCTTGCCATATTGTGTCGTAGTTCAAGCAAAAACAGTCCTTCCGTGCGTATCTCTGTTCATTATGAATGGCATTGTGTTTGAATGGTGCTAAATAGACTTGCTCTCCTTTTAACATCGTTATTGGTCTATTTTGGATGTAATGGGTTGGTTTGCTCTGTCGCTTGCTACTATTCTCTCGGGCGCTGCCATTGATTTGGGATTTTGCAGACTGCAGCGTTTGCTGCTCGGTCATGGACTAAACCCCCCTCAGCCCTGATTGGGATGCTTTCAGTGGGCTCCAGGCCATATGTTTCTGCAGAGAGAAACGCCACTTGAACTTTCCAGATCAGGATAGTCTCATGAGGCTACTTTGGTTTCCTTAGAGGTGGTGTATGCAAGTCTGCCAGAAAGTATTATGGCTCAACTCGTATTAAACACTTTAACAGCCTCTGGGAGCATGCATATTTCAGTTTCATTTGTTTGCATATCGGGTTTGAGTTTAGTCACAGAAATGTGAAGGACATATTAGTTTAGATGGCATTGACGGCTGTTCCATTGACCTGAATGTCTTTTGCAGGTCATTCATCAGTTGAAGCAACTGGGCATCGTGTGGCAGGATGTGCTCCCAGTAAACATCTACTGTAAGGCCATGGGAAGTCTTCTCAACACGGCCATCTCTGAAGTCATGGCCAAAATCATGTTGCTAGAGGTGACCTTTTGATTGTTTTCTTTTTATTGTTGCCAACCCCACCCCAGTATTCTTCTAGGACGGCTTCTTGAGGCTGTACTTTTGTCTCAGAGAAATCCTCTTGTTCTCTTTTGGAGTAAATGAGGAACCCTTTCACTTAGTATCGCGTCGAAAGAAGCAAGTTGAGTCTGCACTCTCCAGCTCTCCTTGTGTTCAACAAGGGCTGTAAAGTGCTCCAATATAAGTGTTGATACGAACCATTAAGCATCACGCTACCGACCTGCAGGACATCTCGTCTGAGGACGGGGAGCACCTCCACACGCTGTGTCAGACCCTCATCGTGGAAGGGCCGCTGGTCTTCGTCCCGCTGGCCGAGGAGAGCAAGAACAGCGTCTACCAGGAGGAGGTCCCGCTCTTCGTCAAGAGGTGGATGACCTTCAAGGAGTTGGTGATCGTGCTGCGGGCCAACCTCCAGGAGATCGTCAACAGGTAAGGGGCTCTTTTTCACTGCACCTCAGAGATGCATGACCGGGTTTTCTGGACTCCCAACATGGCAATCATTGGAGACGAAAACAAACCGGCCCAGAGTAGCAGGCCGCACCACTACCGAAGCAATGTCATATAGCCACCTTCTTGTCTGCTAGCAGTACAGGATTGTATATTGTAGGGAAGGATGTTGCTGAATGCTTGGCTGGGGATTATCTGGTTAACGTTAGCCCCTCTCTACAGCCCAACATACCACCAACGTTTGAGAGTAAGACGGCCATGTCATTTGTTTTTGGGGCGTTACTGGAGACCACTACTCTTAGCTGATTGGTATTGTCCTCCAAGGAACACTGTGACACTGTAGACTGTGGTACAACAAAGTGTACCGTCTCTATTTAAGGAGTGAAGGCACACGCAAAGCCTTTCAGGCAGAGCTGTTCTCTTCGATGAGGACTTTTCCATGATGCCAATAAATATATCCCGATATATGAGCGTTAATTCAGAACACAACTAGTAGCGCTGTGGCCCTGGCAGCAGATCCTCACCGCTCCATGTCTCTCTGCAGGTGGGCGGAGGGCAAGGGGCCCCTGGCCATGGAGTTCTCGGGCCCCGAGATGAAGAGCCTGGTCCGAGCCTTGTTCCAGAACACAGAACGACGCGCCTTGGCTCTGGCCAAAATCAAATAGTTTGTCGTCAGCCTTCTGTTCCAGAGGAAGAACCAAACGAACACGTTGACCGTATCTACATTTTCTTTGAGGAATCAGGTCTGAGCATTACAATGTTGTTCCCTATCCCTTAATGAGACCATGGGAAGAAAGTGTTCCTCTCTCCCAGTTGTGATGCAAGCCATGCAAGCCCTTCTGGTCTCTGTATTGGGGATGTCGGCCATAACCAAAACATTGATTAATGCACAACTTGGTGTTTGCCTTTGAGACGTGTTTTACAGTTTGTTATGCTGATTCATACATTTTGTATTTAGAGCCAGTGTTGGCGGTTGGACATGTTGAATTACAGTGTACGAACATTTTCCCTAAAGACGATGCTGTTGGTGACAATATGTGAATTGAAACAGCAACCCTGTGGCCATGTCCTTTAAACATTGGAGATTTGTATGTGAGCATTTAAATATCTAATTAATGGATCCTTCATGCCTGTGTGGAAAATTAGAAAAAAATTGCAAATTTGAAGTATAATTGTATTAAGGGTTCTGTATATTTGTATTTGAAAGTATAACATGTCTCTCAAAGCTCTTTTGAACCACACCCTGGCACGTCTCTACCAAACATAAATAATAAATGTATGCATACAATCAAGATTGTGGCTATTAAGCATTCACCAAATGTGTAATGCCAGAAGAAATCAAATGCTAACTGCTCAAATATATAAAAAATATAACTATTCTGAAGTCTGTGATATTGTGTGGCTGTGTCTAGTAATAATGGTTCCTTTTGTTATGAATTGAGCTCGGTAAATAATTAAATAGTCCAGCATGAGTTGGATCCAGGATAGTCTGACATGCCGCCATTCGGACATGCGTCCATTTCGACATGCCCCCATTCCGACACCTTTAAGTACCGCCATTCCGACAGTCTATCAATCAGTGGCGCCGACTTCAGGTCAACATTGGGGGATCATAAATATTTCGTTCAAATGGGTTCAACCAAAAAGGAGCCATTTCAGTATTATTTATCTGAAATTTATTTGGTTGGGATGATGTATGAAATTACCCATTCCATCAATTGACGACTACATTTTACAAGTGTGTTACGAGCTCGGGCGTGTATTTATTTAACATGGCCTGGGAATGTATAAATTGGACAAATATTGTAAATTAATTGTTTGGAGTGCCGCGGCAGAACGAATCAAGGCATAGGCGCAGTTCACTTCATATCGGCCCAAAGGCAATACAATGCGCTTTGCAAAGAAGAAAGGCGAGAATATAGCTTGTCCCAGACCCACCCCTTTCCACACAAATTCTCCAAGGGGATCAATAATAATAAACCAACAGTTTTTGCCCATAGAAGGGAAATCCGTTAAACATAGACTGTTACACAATATTTTTTTAACCTATAGGTTTCCACTTAAAGGGCCAGTAAATATTCCCTCATGGGCCGTGTGTGTGTGTGTGTGTGTGTGGTTGCACGCGCAGGGCCGTAGCGCCAAATTCTGGGCCCTGTATACCGGAGGTATACAGGGGGAGGGGGCAGTGTCGGTGCTAAGGTGGGGCATTTGGGGGCCGTGCCCCCCTAGCGGTCATTAATGCCCCTCCTACCACAGGTCATGGCGTGGCCAAAAAAAATCCCTTTTAGTTATTCTTTTAATATTAAACGTGAAAACTAACTTAAATTAAATAAATGAATGGGGAAATCGCATCATTTTGGTTGTGCATGCATAGCAGTTTAGACTGCTTGGTCAATGCTCATTGGTTGCTGAGTAAAGAATCCTGCCGCAGAATCCTGGTTTGAATCGAAAATAATATGGTAGTGAGTTCGATCGCCTATATAGCATAGATAGACGGTTAGCCTAATTATCAACAAAAAATGGTTTCACGAAAATTGCTTAGCCTTGACACACAAATGCACAAGGGAATGGAAGGACACAGTAGACGTTGTTCATTGAAGCCAGCCCTGGCTTTCTGTGTATGGCCTTGTGTCATTTCTGCCTGGTGTGTGGCTTGTCCAATAGGCTACTTGCTGCCCGAATGCGTGCCTAGCGTCAGCGTACCTGTTCTGTTACTTATGTTGTCCAGGGTGTTTTTGTTGATTGTGTAAGGGTTATAACCAGTGGCAGGCCTACTTAGTGGGGTTTTTTCGGTGCATAAACTGTTGAGAAAAAACTGCAGTATTTCTGACATATCAGAGGTGAGTGAACTGCATTTATTTGCGTTTAGCCTCCACGACCGCCCTCCGTCCTTGATTTTCGTCTTTGTGTGTGTGGCTGCGTAAACTTTGTGCATAGGGCTACTACCACATAGCCTCGACAACAAGGATAACATATTGTTGCTAAAAAAGAATTAATATTAGCCTAATAACATGAAGAAAAATGTGTTTCGTTTTCGATAGCATTTCTGCTGTGTTTGACTATGAGGTCACCACTGAGTTAAAGGGGACCTATTATGCTTTTTCGACTTTTATGACCTATAAACGTTGTTATAATGATTGATAGTGATGTTTAACCACACTAAAGTGTCAAATAATGACGTACATGCATTTCGACGTATTCCCTGCTGACAGTCTGGGGTGGCTGTGCAGAGCGCTAAACACTCGGGACAACGTTTGCCTTCACTTGTTCACATTTCCGGGAAATCATCTACTAGAGGCACTCCTGCCGCGCCCCCATATGCCTGGTCAAATCTGCCCGCGCGCTTCAAGGAAGGTAACCAATCACAACGGAGTTGGGTTGGCAGGAGGGGGGCGAGACGGAGCGTTGACAGAGAATACTGAAAGCGCCCAGATGAGAGAAAGAGTTTCCAGAAAATCTACATCGTTTTTTGTGTATGGTTGAACCTGACTATCAATCATTATAACAACGTTTATAGGTCATAAAGGTCGAAAAAGCATAATAGGTCCCCTTTAAAGTAGGCTATTTCTCAATACTTTGACTGGCGTGACCTAGCGGCAACAAATGTCCACTGAGCCCGTGTACCGCTAGGTTTTTTTTTTTTTTTTTACATTCCCATGGGCCACCCCACCCTACCCCCCCCCCGTCCGTCCGGTGTGTGTGTGCGTGTGTGTGTGTGTGTGTGTGTGTGTGTGTGTGTGTGTGTGTGTGTGTGTGTGTGTGTGTGTGCAGGGCCGTTGCACGAAATCCTGGGCCCCTATACTATAGGTACTGATGGACCCCCCTGCGCTAAATTGTTGACGGGGGGGAGCGATTGTTGAGGGGGGGGGGGGGGGGTATGGAGCGATTGTTGACGGGGGGGCGGGGGGAGAAAGACGTGGCCGATAGGTAATTTTTTTTTTTTTTTTTGCCATTGCCATTGCCATGGGCCCCCCCTCTGCCTTGGGCCCCCCCACAACTGTCTCCCTTGTCCCCGCAGTCCGTCGGCCCTGTGTGTGTGTGTGTGTGTGTGTGTGTGTGTGTGTGTGTGTGTGTGTGTGTGTGTGTGTGTGTGTGTGTGTGTGTGTGTGTGTGCGCGCAATTCGTAGAGCTCCGAAACCATGACCTCAACACAGAGACAAACGCTCTTCAAATTAGCCTACGCATATTTTTTGTAGGAGTGAATTTGCTCCAAAATCGATTTGTTCGCTGACAGCCTGCTGCTGAGGAATTGCGGACATATCAAAATTGGCCCGTGTGATAACGCCTTTAAGGTGGGAACCGTGCGGTTCATCTCGTCAGTTCAAGTAGGCTATTGTTCATGATGGAATAAAGATCAGTTCAACGGGAGCATTAGTGCCAGGCAGCACACGGCAAATTATACATTTATCTTTGTCTTGTCATCTCCCTGCTTCTGAAATGAGAGAACATCGGCCAGCGCTCGTCGACCAGTGGACGAGCGCTTTCCACTGTGCAGATTAAATCGCGCAGCATTCCACTGTGCGATTATCCCTGCTGCGTACACCCTCTCATATTGTTGAAACACATGCTGGATGCTTTAATCTTTCTATGTGTTTTTTAGTTAATGATCAGGCTATAATAACACCACGTTGGCTTTAATCGCGGACAAAAGGGGACATTTCATAGGGGATGGTGGAAAACAGGACATGGCTTTTGCTGGGACTCGGGACACGCAACTCAAAATCGGGACTGTCCCAATCACCAATGACGAATGTCAGTGTAGGACGCCACAGATGCAACTAAGAAATAATCATATTAATTAATTAAAGCACAATGATAATAGTAATGCAATTTATATTAATGAGCTCATGTCGGCATGGCGGGACGTTTGAAAAAAAGTAAAGTAGTAGGCTACCGCCACTCCGACCATGGAAACAGAAATGGTCTGAGTGGAGGGACGTTTGAAAACAATGGAAGTGCCGCCACGACGACATTTAGACGTCAATGTCGGAGTGGGGTTATGTCTGAATGGGAGGCGGTCCCCTATAGGGTCATAGGGCTACTGTCGGTCATACTGTCGGTCATATGGTCATACTGTCGGTAATACAGTCATACTATCGGCCATACGGTAATAATGTCATAGGCCTTCAAAGGGTCATACAGTAGGACCCTGTAATGGTTGCTTGAAACTAGGAAAATGTAACCTTTTATGGCTCAATTAAAAACCCACTGTCATGTCTTGGTTTGTTAAATATATTGTGATGATATTAATAATGCATACACAGTATTGGACTATTGTAGTCATGTTTGTGCTTTATCTTAAACTAATATTTATTTATTAGTAAATACGATATTATTCCATGAGATCAGTAGCGGTCCATATGTCGCTGGTGGTTCCATGTGGTATTTATGGGTTTGGTGAAGTTAATGCCACGATTTAAAAAAAGCAATTCCACAGATCTTAAAGAACACTGCGATAGCTTGAATGAACTGTTGATTGAAACTTGTGCCATAATCCTCAAGCAGACAGCTGGAGCATTTATATAAAGCTGCGGCTATCGGAGCAGCCCCATACTGTCCAAGACAAAGTAAATCAGTTCATACGATACGGAGAACAGTGATTCAACCATTGTTTTGAATTGTGCCCTCATAGGCTACAGACATTCAACTCATGATAGCCTACTACCCACTGGTCTCCCATCATACTGGAACAGGACTGCGCATTCATTACTGTGACGGTAGGGCTGTGTGTGCATTATTATGTGTTCTATGCATTCTCATGTGAAATGTTATAGTCTAAAATAGTTCAGTTAAGAATGTTGAAATATTCTCACAGGCTCGGGGGCTACAGTTGAGAAAAAAATTTAATCTTCAGAAGATCTCCCTTTATGACCTGGGTATAAACTAAATGTTTATAAACAAGGGTTTGAATTCATAAATTGAGCACTTATTGGACCATTAATACTGTATTAACACTTTTGAAGTATTCACCTTTAGTAATTTTCATATTTAGTTTTTTAAAACATGAAATTAATTGATCTATATGAACTTGACATGGTTTGATTTGTCTAATCCTGTTTGATCTTAATACATCGACCTTGTGACCTACCAAAGTCTGTATCAAAGTTTAGAATATTATTATTTCCATGGTTTATTTACTGTTTATTGAGTGACGCATTTTACGTGTATTCTTGGTTTTACAAATGTATGTCATTGTTACACTGGTAAGTATTTGAAATCTATACGTGTAAGGAAATCTTTCCTGGGCTAAAGCAGGGATGGAGTGATGTATCCCAGGAGGAGCATGCAGGATGTGCACGGTGGTATTAGTGCATGATAAGCACTCGAGTAATCCCGGCAGCACGCCATCTCCATTCAGTATCCGGAGGAACTCAGTTCCACCAATACAGACGGCTGAACATCTTCTGGCCTACCTTCCAAGATCACTGCATTCTGTGCGCTACGCTCCTTACACTAACCAGGTAGCCACACTCCTCTACCTGTATGTGATGCATGCGGCAGTATGTTCACGTTAATGTTTATGAAAACAGTTTATTTGCATGTTGCTTCTCTTTTTTTTTAGGAACCTGTGACGTCTGCCATGGCGACCGTGCCAGAGACAAGAAGAGAGTCTCTTATCCTCAGCCTGAGCACTCATCAGGATAAAGGAGGACCTCTACTCTGCCCTTCTCCCTCTGAGTCAACAAGCGTCTTAAACCACTCCACCCAGGACTCAGCCACCCTCCATCCTCCTGCGTGTGTCCCCCTCCAATCAGCCCCGCAGGAGCCGCAAGAAAAACCGCTGAAAAACAAACGTCCCCAACGTGGCCGCCACCTGAAGCGCTTCAGCTCCAAGTGGCGTTCCGGGGATCCCGTGGACAGCAGCGGCGGCGGCGGCCACCCGGTCTTCACCAGCAGGGCCGCCGTCGACTCGCCGAGTGAAGCGACGCACAAGAAGCGGCGTCACCTTCTGTGTCACAGGCGGCCGGTGAGCGGAGGCGGCGGCAACCGGCGCCAACGCTATGTCAGCAAGGACGGCAAGTGTCGGGTCAACCTGGGCCCCATCGAGGACAAGACGCGCTTCCTCTCCGACATCTTCACCACGCTCGTGGACCTCCAGTACCGCTGGTTCCTGTTCCTGTTCACCATGTGCTACATCCTCACCTGGGTAGCATTCGCGGCCATCTACCTGTTGGATGCGTGGCTGCGCGACGACGTGGCTCACGCCCACGACCCCGACAGGAAGCCCTGCTTTCAGAACGTGGACAGCTTCCTGTCGGCGTTGCTCCTGTCGCTGGAGAGCCAGCGGACCATCGGCTACGGCTCCCGAATGGTCACGGCGCACTGTCCCGAGGGCGTGGTTCTGCTGATGGCGCAGTCCATCCTGGGCTCCATCATCGACGCGCTCATGGTGGGATGCATGTTCGTCAAGATCTCCCGGCCGCAGAAGCGCGCTCAGACGCTCATCTTCAGCAAGCGGTGCGTGATCTCGGAGCGCGACGAGAGGCTCTGCTTGCTGTTTCGCATCGGGGACCTGCGAGCCAGCCACATGGTCGACGCCAAGATCCGGGCCAAGCTCATCAAGTCCAGGCAGACCCAGGAGGGAGAGTTCATTCCCCTGGAGCAGTCGGAGATCAACCTGGGCTACGACACCGGCGGGGACAGGCTCCTGCTGGTGGAGCCTCAGACCATCACACACGTCATCGACCACAGGAGCCCCTTCTGGGAGGTGGGGGCGGAACGCCTGACCAGGGAGACGTTGGAGATCATTGTGATTCTGGAGGGGATCGTCGAGGCCTCGGGTACGTAGCAATGTTCTTCGGTCCCCATTTATATTCTCTGGGAAGGCGCCTCCTCTTGTTTGACATGGTTTAGTGTGGATGTTTTAGCATCGTTCCCCTTCAATGTGTTGAAGGTATGACGTGCCAGGCCAGGACCTCGTACACGGAGAACGAGATCCTGTGGGGACATCGCTTTGAATCCTGCATGTCATTGGAGAAAGGAGCCTTTCGGGTAGACTACGGTGCATTTGATAAAACCTTTGAAGTGCAAATGTCCCCGATAAGTGCAAAAGAGAGAAAAGCTGCAAAGGATCAAGAAGGTGAGCTTCATTAAAGGCCAGAAATCACTACTCATCAGTAAAAGATTGGCAGTTCTAATTGTTATCCTTTCATTGCTACAGTTATTGCCAGCGAAGAATGCATATGAATACTGATTATCCACAATAATTATTTATTTAATCCATCCAATAATCCTGAGGCCAAAAACAAAATCATTGTCAGGCCACATAAACATATAAGGTTTAAACTTTATACAACATCATATATGTTTATACAAGCACAAACTTGCATAAATTGGTCTTGTAGCCGATACTCTTTCAATATAGAACTAATTTATGCATATATACTATTACTTTATGTATATATACCATTTGTATACAAATAGGTACATATTCTACAGACAAGTGGAATCTAATTGAATGACCAACAGCTTCCTACAAGATGATCATAGTCAATCATATGGCCAACAAAACCATTTGTCCTCAAGCACCAGGATAGTAAATAGCTCTAATTTATTTCATCATTTTCTATAGGTTATTGTTAACGGCAAACTGATCCATGGGACTTGGCTGTTAAGACGATGTTTGCTCTGCTAAATCTAACACGTTCACAGTTGGCCATCGCTGCCTCCGTAAGGCCAGGTCTGGTGCTCAGAGGTGGATCTAGAAACAGGGTTAGTGGAATGAGAAGTGGGTCTTTGTTCTCTTTTCTCTGTTTCTTGAGACTAAAAGGAGAAGTAGATCTAGATCACCTCCCTGATGATATTGGTAATATAAAGTATACACCAGAGTAGCTTCAAGGTGGAATTGTCTTTCTTTAATAAAGAAAGAAGGTACACAATAATACAAAAAATAGGGTGGTGGGCGGGGGGCATCCCCTTGAGAAAACCATTTACTGACGCCTCTGCACTGGGCTAAGAATACCATGTAAGTGGGTTGGGGTCGTCTTACTGTAGTGTACTTCATGATCTGGTTGTGATGTGGGTGGTGGTAGATATGCGCTTCTGTGTGTCGTGGGTGGTAAGTATAAATCTAGCAGGAACATGCCATTTTTTTGTTGAGTGATTTTGACTTCTAGTTATCTCCTTATAGTGATAGTGGATACTCTACCTCTGCTTAGTATTTTCTTTATCCGCATGTTATTTTTTAAAAGGAATCATTCTTCTTTTGAAAAACGTAGAAATCATACTGATGGGTTTCTGGTAGCGGTCAGTCAGTCACACTGAGAAGAACATTTAGCCTACCTTGCCATTGGCATGGTAACATGCTAGCTTGGTACTGACACACTAACACATACTCCTGTGCTCTCCTTTTGTTGCCATGCGCTTTCTAAAATGCTATTGTGCTAATGCTGTGCCAGCACACTAATGTAGTAGCAGGCCACGATACTACTAACGTGTACTTATACTCTTACTTGGAGGCATACTTTTATGCCATATCATGCAAATGTGCTAATGCCTGTACGCTGTAAAAAAAAAAAATAATAAAGTTTTAACAGAAAGGTCTAGCCAAAGTCACAGCAAAACTTTGGAAACCTGTATCTTTTTGAGATAAAAACATTCTGCTTTAACCAATTGTCTGTATTTTTATGATTTGATAGACGCGAGAGTTCTGTTACCGTCTATGTTGGCTCTCATCAATGAGCACCTGTTTGGTTTTAGGGTCACTTACTCACTAACTTCAATGCACTAAAGTTTTCCTGTCTAAAAATGTCCTTCCCGAAGGAAAGCAGAATGAGGCCAGGCGGTATGAGGACGGCCCGCAATGCTCCCAATCCAACCACATGTACCCATCCCATACTTTGTGTTTGTTTCTCCAGGATTTGATTCTCCCTAGTCTGCAATGATTCTTTATTCTTTAGTCTATTCTCCAAACTCATAAACATGTTGTGTATATGTATTGTGCACCTTCTCTGAGAGGCAAAGAAGTAAAACAATATCCCTTATTTTTTACATTGACATTCCTTTGTTTTGAAACATTTGTGTTCTTGATGTGGTCTTCGGTGCCTTCCAGCACAAAAGTCAACTTGGAAAAAGATAATATTTGATTTAATATAAAGTTTCTCCACCTCACAAAGCTTTGGTACCAGAAAAAGATTTTATAATGGCCTACTTTCATGATGTCGTTTATATTATCAAATACTGGTAAATAATTTGCTTTGTGTGTGTGTGTGTTAACTGCTTGGGTAAAGGGACTGGTGAATTGTATGTACAACGTGTATGTATGCCTATGTCTCATGAAAACCAATTTAAAAGGTACTTCACTGAATGACTCACTCTTTTGAACGCATGCCCACCTCAGGTGGGCTACACTATTTATGGGCATCGACCAGACGGCCTCAAAGTGGAGCGTGGGAGTTAAGGTCCTCGAGGGTCTTGAACGAGACATTGTTGGTTTTCTCCATCTGCCATTGAAGTTGATGCTATGGTTTTGGTTGAAACACAACAACTCTATCATGATGAGGTACGAACACTCTGTAGCTGATTATAACATAAATGAATGTGCATTAAATACTTATACTTCAAGGACATACTAGTAGGGAAGGTATCACAAAGTAAAGCCTTGCAACAAAGTACATTATATGATGTTCTACATTGAGCATTGAGCTAAATACAAACATAAAATAGACGCAAACATAAATACAGAATGGATTACACCGAGGCCTTTGAATGTAATATTAGCCTACTTAATATTTAATTTCTGTACCGGTTACTAGCGCCATAGTCCTACAGCTACACTATTGAAGGGCTTTCTCAAACAGAACTAACTGACCCGATTCAGGCTGAGAACTCTCCCAGTCATGTGTCATGCTGGCTGACCTACACTTAGCCAATGAATATCAGAACAGGTGCACTCATCCATTACCGCTTAGCAGCCATCAAAGCATAGGTAATTCTTTAAACATTTTTACTGTTCATATAAATTTTTCAGCAGGCACTCATCTAGAGTGAGTTTCTCATCTGGGGAACATCGCTCTTGCCCTAGTTATACATTTTTCATGAGCGCGGATACGTAGGTCCAATTGGGAGGTCTATTGAGGGAAAAGGAAAGTCAGTGATACTCCCCATTTACAATCCCTAATACAAACCAATGCTTTGGTTTTTAGTTCAATCTTAAAACTGTATATGGATTTAAAGACTGACAGAGGTGTATCACAACTAAAGAGATAGTCCTTCTTTAAAAAAAAAATGCTTACCACCTGGAAATCATGTAATTGAAGGATCACAACAGTGGAATACTCTTTCGGTGAGTGCTGCTCAACTATTGTTCTAAAGATTTATACTTTCTTTATTATTCTCTACAAACTTTGGCACCCTACTCCTTCTACAAAATTGCACCTAGAGACTCCATGCCAATTTAAAAAATGTCAGGTTAGCTTGGAATGCTTGTATTCATTTTTTTTAAATATTGCAAATCTTTTAATGTATTATACTTTAAAAAAAAATTTTTTACAAAGAAGGTCAATGGAAGGCGGTAAAGAAGACACTTCTACTTCTTCAAACTTATTAAAATGTTTAACCGTTAACCTTCACTCAAACATTAAACAAATCAATATCAACAAATCAAAATCTGTTTTTTATCTTAAATTATATGAAAACAGAATTTCGATATAATTTATAGGCTTGAGGCCAGAGCGTGAGGACATGCTAAGATGATGCTCTAGCCCAGGGTGGCTATCACAAAAGCTAACCATTGCGGACGTCGCGGAGCCTAAACAACATCAATATTAAACCTAGAAACACCATGTCAAGCTTAAACGGTTACGTTATTTATTGATGAAATGATTTATCGATTGGAAATATGATTGTTATATATCAGACGTTTGTCTGTGGGGACCCCAATTTATATTGCTAGAGGCTCGGTGCTTGCGGGAGCCCTATCTTCCCACAGCCCCATGTTCCCACAACCCTATCTTCCCACAGCCCTATATTCCCACTGTGGGAATATAGCAACTCTTAAAAACTCTTAGAAATGTGGGAATCCCACAAGAGTGGTTTCAAAATTAGGCCCTCTGTTCCCACAGAACTATATTCCCACAATGGGCTGACCCCCTAACCCTAACCAAACTTTGTGTCTCTTCATTTACTATAAGGTGCTTTCAAAAAATCGTGTGGGAGGACAGGGCGAAGGGAGATATAAGGAACACATTACCTAATTTTGAAAATGTCCTGGAAATGTGGGATCATAGGGTTTCATTTTGAAAAAAATTGAATTGAATTGAGTGAATTGTCCTGTGTAGAACATGATCCACATTCACACGACGATATCCACACTAATATCAGTAAAGGCCAATAAAGGACTTCACCCTGTCATCCGGTTAAGACCTGCCACTGGTTCAGAGCGACCCTCAGGAGCCAGGTGTGTGTGTGTTAGTATTTGTGTGTGTTTAGTAGGTTCCCGCTCAGGTCTGTGTTCAGTACATTGAGTGGACACTGGGGTGAGGAGAGCTGCGCTGAGTGGCATCAGATGGCGACTCTGCCTGAAACAGAGCAGGTCGAGCGAGCTGGGGAAGATTGTGTTAGAAAAGGCCTACTGTATTGTTGGACTATACTGTATTGATTTACTTTAAACACTTGCCTCTTATACATGGCTCACTATTGTATAAGGGTTTCTCATCCTAAAGCATAATTTGAGCTAAAGAAAAAAACGGTTGTAATTAAAAAAAGATGTCCATTTTTAAGTGGCTCGAGCCACCAGAGCACCTCCACGCACTAAAACGGCGTTAGGTGGACTAGAACATATCCCTCCGAATAGAGTTTCAATAGAACAAAGCCAGAACATGGCAACGTGGCTGAATCGCAGAGAGCCATAGTGTCTCTTCTTCCGGAGGAGAGACGGAGTCTTGGCAGCGGTGTGATGATGCTCTGGAGATGCAGCTTGGAGTCACGTGACCGGCTGCAGCGCATCCAGCCGCTCTAGTGTGGAGCGAGAGCCGAGGAACACCTCGCATCTAAAAATAGACCACGGTGGGGTTGGATCTGAAGCAGAGCGTTTTGGGCTTCAGTTCGGCGTGTTCACCTCTTTTCTCCTCCTCTCCGGTGGGCTCGGTCGGGGTGATGCTGCTGCATTAGGCTGCAGGCTGAGTGCGGCACGTCGCAGGGGCTTTCTCATCCACCAGCCTCGTGCGTCCGAACAAAGCGGTGGGTTCGCTGAGTGTGTGAATGCGTCATTCATAAGGCTGCTCTCCTACCGTCGGATCGGTGCACTGCCGGCCGCTCCGCCGTGACGGAATCCGTCGTACAGTAAGAGAAAACAAACATCTCAGGTAAAAACTAGAGCTTATTCTGCAGACTATACATCTGGCTTACATCTCACTTACAGCAGGCGTAGAATAGGTGTGTGTGTGTGTGTGTGTGTGTGTGTGTGTGTGTGTGTGTGTGTGTGTGTGTGTGTGTGTGTGTGTGTGTGTGTGTGTGTGTGTGTGTGTGTGTGTGTGTGTGTGTGTGTGTGTGTGTGCGTGTGCGTGCGTGTAGCGATAACATTTTCAAGCGGTAGGTAACTTATGAAGGTATTTAGCAGCTACATGAGGAATATCTCTTTTTTGAGGCTCCTCATGTGTATAACTGGACCAAAAGGCACCGGGACAGGATCCGAGGCACCGGGACAGGATCCGAGGCACCGGGACAGGGTCCGAGGCACCGGGACAGGGTCCGAGACACTGGGACAGGGTTCGGTGGACCGGGACAGGGTCCGAGGCACCGGGACAGGGTCCAACAAGACAGGGTCCGCTGCACCGGGACAGGGTCCACGGCACCAGGAGAGGCTCCGGTGCCTCGGGACAGGGTCCACCAGGACAGGGTCCGGTGCCACGGGACAGGGTCCGGTGCCGGGGGACGGCTCTAGAATGCAGTGCGTCGTGCAGGATGGCTGAAATAGCCTCCACTTTGTGTCTCCCTCTGGAAGCTCTAAATCATGTATCCTATAAGATTGGATTATTCCAATGGGCGTGGCTTGGAGATGTGTATACCCTTGGGGGAGAAATCTCCGCCCTGAGATGTCTTCTTCACTTGACCACCAAAGTGGAAAGCCAATCAATGACGGAGGTTGTTTTTCTTCTGTCCCAGCATCCTTCTAGATCCCAGATGGGCCTGTCGGGACCCCTCATCTCCTCCCCGCGTTGAACGTCGAAGGAACCAAGCGGGATATCTCTTCCGACTCCAGCTCAGTGTCTCACAGCGCAGCAGGCGGTCGGAGCAGGATGAAGGCCGAGGGGCCGCACGGCGCGGGGGTCTCCGCGTGCCAGGGGGGGGCTGCCCCGGAGAACGGGACCTGCGTGACCCACCTGGACCGAGGCGTCTTCCCTCCGCTCTCCTCGACCCTGGCGCTCCTCGTGCTGGTAGCCCTGATGGTCGGGATCGTCCTCGTCTCCTTGGCGACCTTCCACCTCCACAAGAGGAAGCTCCGCAAGCGGAAGATTCAGCGTGCGCAAGAGGAATACGAGCGCGACAGCCGCGACCCCGAGGGCGCGCCGGAGCCCCCGAAGCACCCGCCGCGCGCCACCATAGTCCGTCCGCCGGGCCGGGACCCATCGTCGAGACCCCCGTCAAGTCCCGGGACCGGGGACGACCGCTCGGATAGCCCCCCCGACGTGTTAGACAGTGGGGCGCTGCGCGAGGGAGAGGAGCACACGCTGCGGGCGGTGGTCTCCTCTTGACACTGCGGAGCACCCCCCCCCCCCCCCCCCACACACCCACACACACATACACACACACACACACACACACACACACACACACACACACACACACACACACACACACACACACACACACACACACACACACACACACACACACACACACACGGCCACCTGAACATGAGACGAGTGGCTTCACTCCAGGGGGTCCGGGGAACTCTACGAATTCAGCATGGAATAAAAACCAAGGAAAGCAATATATGGCACAAAGAAAAGCCCTAGGACCCCTTCTCCAGCGACGTGGAGCTCATCCCTCATCACCGTAGTGTGCCGGACACTTGTATTATTCTCGGCTCTTGCTTGTATTCCTTAAACTGCCGTAGATCAAATAAATGTAGAATAGTTCTAAGATAGTGTCAGCGATAGATAGAGAATTAGCGTATTCTGTAAAATAAGTACAGTGACCTGTAGGTTTAGTCACGTGACGATTTGGAGTGATGGAGCCGATAGGAGTTAATGTAGTGGCGTAGTGGAGGTTGGGGAGGAGGAGGGGCGGGTGTGGAGGTGGTTTTGGTGGGGGAGGAGATGTTGGAGGTGGTGGTGGTGGTGGAGATGGTTTTCATGGAGGAGGTGGTGGAGCCTGGAGGTGGTTTTCATTGAGTAGGTGGTGGTGGAGGAGAGTGCTGTGCTTGTTGAGGATGTGTGGGCTGTGAGCGGCCACTCCTAATAGTAGTAGCACACCTGCACATCCTATCTCCGACAATATCTACTGTATAAATAATAATTTGCTTGCTTGACTTTTGAATGTCTTCCCTCTAGTATGACTACAGACCACTGTTTAACCCTACAGAGTGCAGTGGTTATGGAGAAGAACGTAACCATGTGTGATGGCCCAGGTGTCTCTAACACTGCATGCCCTCTCCCTCTCTCCCCCACTCTCCCTCTCTCCCCCACCCTCTCCCCCTCTGTGTGGGAGACACAGTGACAGTAGAATCTCTCCCTCCCTCCCCCAGCCTCCCTCTCTCCCACCCTCTCTGTGTTGGAGACACAGTAACGGTAGTCTCTCCCCCACCCTCCCCCTCTCCCTCTCTCCCCTCTCTCTGTGGGACCCACAGCGACAGTAGTCTCTCCCTCTCTCCCTCTCTGCCCCTCTCACAGTGACAGTAGTCTCTCCCTCTCTCCCTCTCTGCCCCTCTCACAGTGACAGTAGTCTCTCCCTCTCTCCCTCTCTGCCCCTCTCACAGTGACAGTAGTCTCTCCCTCTCTCCCTCTCTGCCCCTCTCACAGTGACAGTAGTCTCTCCCTCTCTCCCTCTCTGCCCCTCTCACAGTGACAGTAGTCTCTCCCTCTCTGCCCCTCTCACAGTGACAGTAGTCTCTCCCTCTCTCCCTCTCTGCCCCTCTCACAGTGACAGTAGTCTCTCCCTCTCTCCCTCTCTGCCCCTCTCACAGTGACAGTAGTCTTGTTAGGAGTGTTGTGGTGCTGGTAGGCAGCGTAAGCTGCGTATAGACTATATCATTGGCCAAGTTATTTGCGTGATCGTTTCCCCCTTGAAGTGACTTCATATCTACATGACCTACACCCAATGTCGGTGTTATAATGTGTTATAACCCCCCCCGCCCCCCCCCCAAAAAAAAACCTTGTCAGTGGCACTAGTTACTAGGTTATTGTAGGATCCAGATCTTCTGTTGTGGTCATGCACATGAGATTGTTTGCTTCCTCCCATGTGTCAGAGAATCTATTGGAGCTTCCCACGGTATTTTCATCTTTGAGTATTTATAATGTATCCTCCTGGAATATATAATAAAAAGAGAATCCCTTAAAAACAAGAGGGCCAACTGAATCCAACATGGCTTTCCTTCAGTGTGTGTGAAATGTTGTTCACCTGCATAACATCCTGACTAGGTTCACAGCCTACACCGTTACATCGTCACTGTTGACTAATGCCTGAGGGGGCCTTCCCTAGAGGATCAGAAGTCTCCTCTCAGGGCCGTCCCAGGGAGGGTCGGGAAAGGATCGCAGGCAGCCTCACATCAGATAGGACCAACTTACCAAAGATTGCCATCACAGTTTAACATGCGGTTATAAATCAATATTTAATAAATGGAACCTAAGCATATCCTTGCAATGAAGTGCTAAAGGTGCACCTCAGCCCGTTACACTGCACAGGCTTTCTTATTGTTCAGTCGAGCTTTCCAAACCACCGATATGAAATGATCAAATGTTGGGACCATTTTTAAATCACTCACCATTAATGTTCAGCCTCCTTGTCAAAAATGTTTCTGATATAATGTATGGTTACAAGGACATCTTCTAGGGACTATCAAATGTAGATTAGACCTACTTATGTAAGCCGCTGGCTTTTCTTTTACAGGGGAAAGACTTTTTGTTGAATCAACACATACGTTTTAGTAAAAAAATTAATAAAAAATAAAGGCCCATGCTATGTACAATGCTGGTCTGCAGTGGGTAGCAGTACATTACTATGTGCGCGTTGCCTCCGTCCTACACCGGGGTGCTCATGCATTCTCTTCTTGTCCTCTGAGGCTCTCCCCTTGGCATGGTCCTGCATTCAAATGTCGCTCTATCAATTATGGAGATTCATAACTGCTCTTTCTCGCCCAATCTCTCAAAGACAAACATAAAAAAAACATTGCCAAATGCAAAAATAGCCAAAGCCATGGCAGTGTCCCCACTGCACATTCATATTACGAACACAACTACAACACACTGGCATTGTGTTCCTGTAATACTAGCAAGAAATACAGGCATATAATTGATTATCCCTCGACACATAATAAACCACATGTTTTAAATGTATCTTCTGATACTATTCATACCATCATGAGCAAAGAAATGTATATCCTTTAATGTAAAGATTCAGCCAGGTTATATTCATCGTGTCCTTGTGTGCTGATGAACAAGCCCTTCAAGGGGGATGTAAATCTCTCTGATGACGTCACCTCCTCCAGCTACAGCTGCTGTCCTGAATACTGATGTGACGTCAGCTACAAGGTCGGCCCGTGGACAAGTGTCCCGTCTGGTCTTGGGCTGTCCTTGCTCGCTTAGTTTATCAAAGGAGTGTGTGAAGCCATGCTTAATGCCCAAGGCGCTAATCACTAGGTTAACTAAATGTTGTACGTAGGTTAGGTTTTACAAATGTTTGATAAATGAGCCGACTCTTCTGCAAGTCACCAATGACCTCATCCAAGCCCCACGTTCCGGTTTCATCTTAAACCAACATACATCTAATTTTCCTTTGCATTCATCACCATGAGATTGGACAAGTTACTTTGCAGTCCAAAACGTCACCTTATACAAGATACAAACCCAACGAATAGAATACTCACAACTTCCCATACACTGTACAAGGTAAACCTGTTTAATCATTCTCACAATGGTCAGATAGCTGGAGATGAGGCCATCGGCCCAACAGACAAACAGTTACACATCGTATCTAAAATACAATCCGGGGGACAATCTTGTCAAAACACTAAATTCCGGTTTTAATTGTAATGTTTGACAGAGAAACAAATTTCATATATTTTATAAAAACTGGTTCGTAGCTTTGTAGCCCACAACATGTAAAGAGTGACCGTATAGTGAGCACAAAGACTCTGATCGATGGTAAAGGAGCCTGAAGCGTCTCACAGCATCAACTACAACAAGCAGAGGTCTCGCATTGTCCTTGGAGCACAGGTCTGACGGGGGGGGCCCCGACCGGCCACGGGGCCTCAATCGGCTCCGGCTCCCTGCTTCTTGCTCTTTTTGTTGGCGCCCGGTTTGTTCCCGGACTGGGGCTTGGCCTTCTTGGCAGGGCTGGCTCCCTCGTCGGTGTGCTTCCTCTTGGGTTTCCTCTTGTTCTTCTTCTTGGACGGGCCCTTGTCCCCGGGGGCCACGGCGGCCGTCGGGGCTGCCTCGCCCTCCTTCTCCCCCTGCTTGTTGCGGTTCTTCCTCTTCTTGGACTCGGGCAGGAAGCCTTTCTTCTTGGGCAGCGAGGTGGCCTGCGGCGCGGCCGGCTCCTCGGGCTTCTTCACCTTCTCCACCTTGGGCCGTCTGTCAGAACAACAGGGAGATGATGCTTTATGTGTGGTCAGAGGATACTAAATGACTCTCTATACTCAATTACAATCCTTCAAAACACACCTAAAATAACAGCTTCTATCTTTGTAATCTCCAACATGGAAAGAAACATAAGAGGTAGTCAAGTTCTCATTTAATAAAACAACTGTTTTAACTAGTCAGTTAGGGTCAGGCCTAACACTAATTCCCTCTAGTTGAGCATAAACAGTGTTTGTTCAACGGACTGTAACCATGGATTCAGCGGTCGGCTCCTTGAGCCAATGAGATTTAAACCAATCACAGCTTGCGTCACGTTGCCTGGGTCGTAAAAAGAACGCAAAGGGTTGGCGGCGAGACGCGGCCGGCATCACTCACATCACTCCAAAGTGCTTCATGACGGCCCAGTAGGTGTCATCCAGGCCTCCCGTCTTCTTGAGGCTGATGGCCTCAGCCAGGGACCCCAGCACCACCTGCAGGGGGCCCACGCTCACCGACGGGTTCTGAAACAACACACACACACACACACACACACACACACACACACACACACACACAGGGGACAACGCTTAGTAAACCTGTACGGTGTCATGTGACTTCCAGCACAAAAAAACTGCTCCACGACCGAACTTTTGGATGATTAAAACAATAAGGGATTATTCCTCTTTGTGATTAAGGAACGTGGGTCAACGTTTGACATTCAGTAGTAGAAACGGACAGAGGCACCCTCGTGCATATCAAAGGTTAAGCTTCTTTACAAACGGTTAAAACAAGAGTATGCGTGCACTTTGGGGACACCCCGTTGATTCTCGTGTGGCCTCACCTTTGTCTTGATGTTCTTCAGCAGGAACTGGCAGAGCTCCAGGGCTTTGGCCAGCTTCTCCTGGGACACCTTGCTCTGGCACTCCCCCACCTCCTTCAGAGTCTGAGAGACGCAGGGGACATGACGTTAGACACAACGGAGCCTCTCAGGACAGACGGGGAGTGAGGCTGTGGTGCGGAGGGGTGTTTGTTTCGACGCCGTACCGCCACCAGCTGCTCCACCAGCTTCACGCACAGCTCCAGCCAGGGCTGGCCCGCCAGCAGCTGCTGCACGTCTCTGTTCTGCACCATCCGCAGCACCATCATGCAGGCCTGGCCCTGAAAACACACAACACACATGTTGAAGGCGTCCTCCATCCACACGCGTCAACGTTGACATCCAGCGGGGTTTGAAGAGGACTTTGGTTCTAACCTGCTGATGTTCTCGAACTCCAGCCGTGATGTTCTGTACCGCAGTGTCCAGTATGTTGACGCCCAGAGCCTGCGAGCAAATCACCAGGAAACCTCTTAGGTATATAAATACAGTGTGGAAACGCAGCCCTTAGTCAAATGCGTGTCTCCCAGAGGTTTTACCAGGCCCACATGTCAAACCTCAAGTCAGGTGAGAAAAACAGTAGCCTCTAGACCTCCATCAACCAGCTGAGGATGGACCCCCAGGAGAGGGAAGTCTGTATGTCTCCTGGAGAGGGGGGGCCCCAGGGGGGACAGGAGCTACCCAGTGCACCAGACCCCCCCCCCGCCGGCCACTCACCCGGTCTGCCATCAGACTTTAGATGATCATGTAAAGCGGGATTTGTGAGACTAACGCGTTATAAACCTCAGAGCAGGGGTCACCAACCTTTTTGAACCTGAGAGCTACTTCATGGGTACTGAGTAATACGAAGGGCACCCAGTTTGATACACTTCTGAAATAACAAATTTGCCTTTAGTTATATATGATTATTAATGATTAATGATAATCATCTATATGTGAAGACACTGATCTTCAATGTTGTGAGAAATCAATGTTAATGATTTCTCACAATAATTATTATTATCAACAATGACTTAAAAAAGGTGGGAAAGAGTTGTTCAACAATGAGTTGTGCTATGTTCAGAAAAGGCCTGCGGGCGCCTCATGTGGTGCCAGCGGGCGGCCTGTTGCCCGCGGGCGCTGTGTTGGTGAGCCCTGCCTCAGAGTCTCTTCCTAGTTAGTGTGTTATCCCAACCAACTGTCAAAAGCCGTTCAATAACCCAGTGATTCTCAACCCCCTGCGATCCTGATTATCTATTCATTTGATCGATCTCACACACACACACACACACACACACACACACACACACACACACACACACACACACACACACACACACACACACACACACACACACACACACACACACACACACACACACACACACACACACACACACACACACACCAGGGTCTAGGTATTGGCCCTTTCGTGCTCACACACTGACCCCTAGAGCCCGGATACATAACGTCACGCTTCCAATATTCTTTAGATTTCCAAAAGCATATTTGGTAGAAAATAAATTGAAAGATACACTATGAATGGACTGTAAATGTAGCAGAAACCACCGCTGGAGAAATTAGATCAGAGGTTCAATTGGTGTAACAAATCTGTTCTATCAATGATGCAAAATGGATCGCAATAAAAGGAAAAACATTGCACCCGGTCCATTCAGTTGACTAAATAACCAACACGTTACTATTAGTAGGCAGAGCTTTGTGGTGTCTTATGGACCTGTTTGAACATTGAAATAGCTGCTAAATCTTTATTCAAACCCTTCTAAACCCATTAGCGTCCCAGGGGTCAATGGCTGTCCTCACCCTGGAAGGCAGCTGTCTAAGTGCTACCGGAGCATTTAAATAATGTTGGATTATCTGACTGCAAACCAACAAACAGCCCATAACGGGCCCTTCTGATGATGGCTGCCGGTTCCTTCAGGCGTTGACGTTCTCAGACGTATAGCACACTTACATAAACATTTCCTCACTGGGATATTCAGACCAAAAGCAACCTAGCCTTCTACCTGCAGTATTTGAATATACATAAATGGGAAATAAAGGAAAACCAGCTCAACGATGCAGTCCAATACTGAATCAAGCGTCGGAGACAAACCTTACAAACTCATTTCCCAACATTCCCAACGTTCAGCCCCACTGAACAGTTTGAGAGGCACTGCCTCGGCCGATGGGCAACGCCTGGACTGGTGGGGGGGACAGGTGGGGGGGACAGGTGGGGGGGACAGGTGGGGGGACTGGGACTCACTGGGAATCTGTTGCAGAGGTCGACGAACATCTGTCCGGTGAGAGGGCTGTTTCTCCTGGTCATGAGGGAGCACAGGGCCTCTCTGAAGAGGGCCGACACGCGCTCCACCTCCACGCTCCCCAAGGACTGCAGCTGAAGGAGAGGCAGACACACGAGTCCTGAACCTCTGCTCTTAAGGCATAACATCACTCAGGGCAACAAAGGGATGCGTGTTGATCAAACGGACAACCTTCTGTACCTAGAACCGATTTTGACCGTGTAGTTCATTTGGGGTATTTTTTTTCCCAATTACAATAATGAAAAACTCAAACTGAACACGGCGTTAGCCGAGAGCAAACCCTGGATCCAGGAAGCCACAGAAACCTACGTCTTGGCTTGAGGGCGCCTCAGGGGTCTTCCCCTCGGTGGTCTCAGCCGACGGAAGTCCTCCCCTTAACACCTTCACCAGGTAGAGAGAGGCGCTGGGGAAACAAACCAGCGATGATGTGAGGAAAAACGGCCGGCCTCAGAAGAGCAGAAGGAGGAGCCAGCGTGGGGGGGGGGGGGGGGGTGTGACGCGTGTGGCGGCGCCGAGGGTGCCAACCTGAAGAAGTAGAGCGAGACCGACGAGTCGGTGTGCTTCTGGGCTTTGTGGACCAGCTTCTCGAGGAGGTCGTGGAGCTCCGCCTGCCTGTCGCCCGCGGTCTTGCAGTACACCTTGGACCTGCACAGCTGGTTCCTGACAACACACACACACACACACACACACACACGCACACCACAAAATATGAACAGGAATACTTGCTTTGCACTTCCTGCTTTCTGTTTTTTTCCTCATTATTTGACCATGTATAAACAGACACAAAACGACTAAATATCCTGAATAAAACTAACTAATGCCCTGCGGTTGGTACCTGAAGATGTCCGCCACCCTGCGAAGGAAGTCCTGGTCCTGCTGGTGGCGGTCCGAGCCATGGCTCCTCTCCAGGACCCCCAGCAGGGGCTCCACCAGGCCCAGCACCAGGGGGCTGCCCGCCTGCTTGCTCACAAACACCTCCAGGAGGTCCAGCACCTGGGGGCGGGCACACACACACACACACACACACACACACACACACATGTCAAAGAATGATAATAAAGAGCTCCTTTCCCCATGTCTCAACATTGACAGACCGTCCATTCTAAGAGCTGGGAGCAGCCCGATGCACACACAGTCTACGTTGGTCATGGTGTTTGGTATTTTAGATAAACTGTCTAGCATAACGGCGCATTTGTCGCCTGGTCGCGGTGTCGCATACATTTTGGCGCGCGCCAAATCCTAATCCGTCGCATTGGTGATTTGTGCAATTTTTATCACTCAAATATCGACGTGCGTGCATGAGGAAGTTGAGTTGTTGTGGAAGCACCAGAGACCATTCATATTGTATTGAACACTGAACGCTGATTGGCTATTACGTGACAGCCAATCAGCTGAAGGCTGATTGGCTGTCATCACACTAATGTCTCGGCAAATGACAAATATTTCAACTCGAGTGAAACGTTGCGCTCTGCAAATCCTTGTGACCGCGCTCGCCCGTGACAGGGCGTTCATGCCACGCCACAAGTCAAATCTTGCCGCAGGTTTTTCTAGCGACAAATGTTGCGTGATACGCGTCTCTACGTTGACTTTGTATGGAGTCGTGTCGCCCCGTCGCGTTTGGTGTGAACACACAGTAAGACTGAGGTTTTGATACTGGTGAGAGAAGAAATTTGGGGGAAGGGTGACAAATAAAAGAAAAATACATGATTTTGAACAGCTTTAAGGGAAACTACCAAATCAAAATCAAAATAATGCTAAATGAATCGCAGTACATTTCAGAAAATGATGCATTTTGGTCCCTGAAATAGCCTCGCACAAGTTGCAGTCCAAAGGTACGCCTTTCTGGCTTGCGGACAGGGCTCTGTTGTTGGTGCACCGTAAAGTTTTTACCCCTGCAGGGTCCCAGAAGAGAGGAGGTACCTTCATCTTGAATTCGATGATGAGCGTTCTCTCCTTGGTCACTTTGAACTTCTGCTCCCTCTTGGCCTCCATCTTCTTCTTCTGCTCCGAGAAGAGTGCCGCCAGGCCGGCGTCCAGCGACATCATGGCCTCATCGTCCAGGTCTTCTTCGTCGCTCACGTCCTCCTCTGTAGCCTGTGGTCACAAAACCGTTTAGCATACACATTGATGATATAGGATCTTTGTCAAGCATGTCCTTGCATTCATGGCGTTGAAATAAAAAGGTATTGTCCATATTGATTCTGATTGAGGTCGCTTTATGTATTAAGGAAACTAGGGCAGCAGACTCTAGATTGGGAGACACTGAACACAACCAACCAGGGCATTCTGCTGTTGGAGAACTTTCATCAGCTCCAGGCGGAAGTTTGGGTCCACCTCCCCTTCAACCATAGCCTCTTCTTCTTCGTCATCATCAACATCATCCTCATCGTCGTCCTCCTCCTCCTCCTCGTCCTCCTCTTCCTCCTCATCTTCATCAGATGACTCGTTCTGGGGATGCCACAAGAGCACAAACGTGTGTGAGATCATCATTTTGAAACCAATACTGTGAGGGATGCACCGGCCTTTATAAGCACTGCCTGGTTGGGCTATGGCCCCGCTCAAAATCAGGCCAACCGTTTTAGGGACGGAGCTTTATGCTGAAGAGAGTTTGATGAGCAAGACCTACTCTGGGGTCCCTGCTCTTACTGAGTCCCAACAGGAGGACAGATGCGGCCTAAAGAAATCACACTTAAAGGGCACAGATTTTGAGTTTAAAACATGAAAACTAAAATAATCCTCCAGCCTACATCCTACGCCTCAGCTGGCGTCCTCATTTATAAACATCTGATTAAGACCGACTCACATCAGCAGGGGGAACATGTTGGAACTTGTTGTGACCATGAACTAGGGATGCACCAAAATGAAAATTCTTGGCCGAAGCCGAAACAGAATATACTGAAATAGTTGGCCGAAAGCCGAAACCGAATGTGGCTTTTGCTGTTTTTCATTTATTTTGCTTTAATTTTTCCCCATTGCATAAATCTAACTATTAAATGTCCTTTATAAAAAAAATTGGCTCGCTTTTCAATAAAAAAAATCAATTACAAATTTGATACAAAATATTTATTTAATACTGAACGTTTTCTAACATTCCAGCAGACATCATAGCAAGAATTTAAGAACAATGTACCTTTAAATAAATGAGTAAAACATTATTTTTTTATCAAAAATAAAAATGTTCTGTGTATTTTTTTGGGCCTTTTTACTACTTCGACCGAAACCGAAAATTATGTTTTGGGCCATTTTCGGCCGAACATTTTCGGAGGCCGAATATATGGTGCATCCCTACCATGAACACATGAAGCAATAGAACGAGGCCAGCTGGACCCTTTAAAAATAAAAGCCATTGCTTGGCTTGTTGCAACATGGCAACAACAGTGTCTGTGGATTCAGTTTGACCGCTACACAGACAATAGTCACAAAGACAATAGTGAGGGAATACTGGGGAATACAGCCACCATGCAGTCAACCTAGCCACAGGAATTAACAACAATATGAACGCAGCTCTATGATAAAGACCAAGCAGACCCTTCACCAGATAACTCACCTCCCCGTCCTTCATCTCCTGGTCTTCACCCTCCTGCTTGGTTGGATCCTGGTCGGTGACGACCAAAGCATCATCCTTATCTGTGTCCAGCAACTGTGTGGAAGGTGATACATGCACAGCCAATCACATCCAGGGGCCTTCAGCTTGGCAGCCGTATGTAGACTCTGCTCAACATCTGTGTCCCACATTACAGTCAATAATGTATAACGATTGCAAGACAGTTGTCCATTTTCATTTGCGAAAATAAACGTTAGACCTCTTTTTTCCACTCGCTGGACACAAATCCCTTCTGGAGCTGAACTAAATGGTCAATATTTATTGGGTCAAGGATCATCAGACAGCAGTACATGTAAAGGTGTGTCATGGTTGTTCGATCGGTCAGGGTCTCCATGGTAACGTCCCCTAAACCCTGTGCATCTACAGTAGGACGGATCGGTCCACCCCAACTGATATTCTCACACAGCCGTTCACTCACTAACAGCTGCTGGGTAGCCACGTTATTTCTAGAGACACACTTGCATTTACATGACGGTAAGGAAAATGGAATTATTGGGTTAGTTTGACTATGATAGGATTATTAAGATGCATGAATACACCTTAGTCTGATTGAATTCGAATCCAATTGGGTTTCTCATAGTCGGATCCCCATTGGTTCCACACTTACCTCCAGGATGACGGTGAGCGAGGCGGCGGTGACGTGGGGGCAGATGGAGGCGAACACCGTCTTGCAGACCTGTCTGATGTGGCGGCTGGACTGGGACAGCAGAGACAGCAGAATGTCCACCACCACCTCGGCCCAGTGGGGCTCCAGCTCCTCTTTAGCTGTGAGGGGTGCAGAGAGAGATGGATATATCAACAGCACACGCACATACATACAGTGTGTGTTTGTTATACTCTAAATGCTTTATTTGGGGTCAAGTAGCGAAGCTGCGAGACACCCATTGTGTTTCTATGTTTTCTTCTTCTTATTATCCCTGACATTGGAGTCTATTCTCCCTTTTCCACTGACAGTACCAGCTCAACTCGCCTCGACTTGGCCCGCCATTTTTTGAGTTTCGATCACCAAAATGTGGTACCTGGTACTTTTTTTTTGTCTCACCTTAAAAATGTTCCAAGATAGCTGAACTGATACTTTTGCGTGACGTACACAGGCTGCTGGCCACTGATTTGCCAGAGTGACGCCACTGGACTAATAATAATGAGCGAGACGTCCGAGCCTGACAACTTTAAATATGAGCATCAGCGTTCAGTCAACAACAGTGATTTATTATTGAACATGGCAGGATCAGCGCGAAAGAACGTGGACCATGACAGAGCTGGAGACGCTCCTGTGTGTAGCCCTGTCTGTTTATGCGTCGTGTGGATAAGTACGTAACGTAACTGCAGTTTCTTGCATGCGTGCTATGACATGATCCCTCTCGCCAATTTACAGCCCCCTATTTAAATCAAATTCTAGGAAAAGTTTCAGCCGTCACAAATTTCATCTGCTGTTCACGGAACATGGAGGAGATGATCTTCAGATGGAGCCGCACAAACGATACTATTCAGATTTTTCAATTTCAACTTTGTTTGCCCGTGAGAGCCATTAGGCTGGTTTCAGATCATCTGCATTTGCACGCATGCATGCACAAGACGTTGTGCAACATCCGCCAACACCAAACTTGGTACGAGGACTCTTGACATCATCCTGAATGTGCATAATGCATGCGTTAATCTTCCACCACGGGAAGATGCTAAGGGACGCTATAATTAGCCAAACCTTTCCGTATCAACACCAAATTTGTTACATGGAGTCAGGACAGCGAAATGTTGCAGCCGAGCAAGCCGAACAGCCACGCTTTACCCCCTCATTGCTGCTTTGCAGCTATGTTTTGAAATGTAACGCAAATGTAAAATGTAATGCATTACTGTGTATCCTAATAGGGGTAATTAGTGAGTTGCAATATATATATACGAGCGTCTCTGAACTCAGCACAGACAATGAGTATTTGTAATGGACATGAATGTACTTTAAGAATTAACAACACGCAAATGGTTGCACGTTAGTATTTGAAGAATATCAGCCAGGCTGTAAGAAAGTAGAATTGGTGTTTCTGATGCAGAAGTACTGTACTGGACTTGTTAAAACGATCCCATCATGTAAACGTTGTGCATGTGTGCGCTGGTTCACCTTGACTCTTCCTCTTCTTCTTCTTCTCCTGGGCTTTCTTAATGCAGCTCTGGATGTCCTGCAGGATGTCCACCAACTCCTCCGGGTTCTACAGAACAAACACAACACCGCTGTCCTCGTCTCTCGTTCAACACCGCCACCTGTCATTATCAATGACGTCACAGCCACGACGGTCAGCCCACTAGCAGCTCCAAGACTTGAAGTCAAGCTCGAACCATAACCTTTTGGTAACCATAGGGATAGTTATATGAAAACAATCCCATCTTCCCCGCCATTCACCATGCATGCCACTAGAGCACGATAGAAGACCGATATACACCGAACCGATGGTCGTTGTAACGCTATGTCACCACCTCTTGCCCAGTCTATGAGCAGTAGCAGGCAGCGTGAAGCCGTACCTTGAAGAGGTGGAAGCCCACCAGCATCAGCAGCTGCTGGAAGGAGTGGATCTCCGGACTGGCTTCCTTCTTGGCCTTCTTCATCAGAGAAGCCACAGAGACGTTCATACTGGGAGGAGGAACACATGTTAACACACAGGTCTAACCGTAAGGAACGCACAAAGTGATGGACTATTTGAATGTGATGTAACTAATGTAATGGCTCCGCTGAATAATAGACTTGGTGGATCCTCCCGTTGTATCGGCCCTAGTGGTCTGTATGGGGTTCGCCTGGACTGTGGGGGTCTGTATCTGTCCATCTCCTATTGTATCGGCGCTAGTGGTCTGTATGGGGTTCGCCTGGACTGTGGGGGTCTGTATCTGTCCATCTCCTATTGTATCGGCCCTAGTGGTCTGTATGGGGGTCGCCTGGACTGTGGGGGTCTGTATCTGTCCATCTCCTATTGTATCGGCCCTAGTGGTCTGTATGGGGTTCGCCTGGACTGTGGGGGTCTGTATCTGTCCATCTCCTATTGTATCGGCCCTAGTGGTCTGTATGGGGTTCGCCTGGACTGTGGGGGTCTGTACCCGTCCCAGGCCGTCCTCTGCTCCGGACTGAAGGGCAGGGCACTCTGGACGTGCTTGGGCTTGTTGAGCAGGGCGTCGGCGTACTGCACCAGGCAGTGGATCCACATGGAGCCGTCTGCGGTGACCCCCTGGACCCGGCGCCCGCCGGAGACGGGCTCGGCGGGGACGGGCTCGGCGGGCTCCCCGAGCAGCGGCAGGTGGTGCATGGTGTGCAGGAGGCTGAACAGACGGGCGTGGGGGGGGTTAGTGTTTTATGTAGGGACGTACAGACGCCAGCTGGCGTGCAGCACTGATCAGGAACTAGATGGTGAATCCACCGGCACAGAATCCTCTAGACCGTGAGGCAAAACACAGAAAAAGGTCATCAAATTGAAACATTACAGTGACATACACAAATATTATGAGATGTACTTTGTTGATTTGATTTCCTCCAATAACTCGTTATCATTTCAATAAACGAAGAGATTGACTGTACACAACACATTCATTTTCCAAATGTTACAGCCGTATTCTATAATTCATTACATTATTCAGTCATCCTTTCAATATTGTCAAAACGGTTTATCTAAGGATGAACCTGTCAGAAGCAAGACTCGCTGAGGATGCAACTTGCAAGAGATAATGCCCACTTGACTGCTCGAGCAAGGCGTCACAAAAAGATGGTAGGGAACACCTGATGTCATTAAAGAAACACACATCGCCAATTAATTCCATTGCCAATATTAATCCCATATTAGGATCAGCAATCAACCAGCCCATTAGTTCCATGAACCATCGAGTACGGGAGAAGGGATTCCTACCCGAAGAATCCTCCGACGAGGGTTGCTCTGGTGCTCTCGTCCAGCGGCACAGAGAGCTTGGCCTCGGTCTCCGGGATGTCTGAGGTCGCCTTCTTAGCCACGAAGAACGCGTGGAAGAACACAAACCTGCAAAAGGAACGTTTCTCAGTCACACAAACGGGCAGAACGGCTCCACTCGGTTCAGCTCCCATTCCCGCCCAGTTTTGGTAACTATGAACAAACCACAGCACATATATTCATGTTCTCTGAAGATGGAAGAGATTGTTAAAGGTCCCGTGGCATGACAATTTCACTTTGAGGTTTTCCAACATTAATATGAGTTCCCCTAGCCTGCCTATGGTCCCCCAGTAGCTAGAAATGGCGTTAGGTGTAAGACGACCACTAGCTATCTTGCTCCGCCTTTGATCAATTAAAGCTCAGACGCTCGGCCCCATATGTCGTCATAAGGGGCCAGGTTACCTCCCCTTCTCTGCTTTGCCCACCCAGAGAGTTTGGCCCGCCAATGAGACATGAGACAATGAGTGGAAGAACCCGACGCAGGCGTTTTAGATTCATCACATTGCCTTGAGGCGCACAAAGCTTTTGGCCGTAATAATGTTGTGGCGACCATGGATGTGGTGACCGTGTTCAGGGTGCGGCAAGGGACCCTGTAGGGGGGATTTGGACCATCGCAAGTTGGACCTCTGGCGCCCTCCTAGGTCCTCCTAGGTCCTCCTAGGTCCTCCTAGGTCCTCTGCGGTAGACATTGTGTGGGGTTTGTCTCTATAGGTGGGTTAGTGTTACCGAGTTATTATTCCCGACACCGTCACCGGGACGTTTCTGTTAATTAGCTTTGTTGAGGGTTTTTTAGTGTGTAAGGTGTGTTCAATAGAGGCAACTCTCGGGAGTCCTACGGTGTAAGGGGCGCGAGACTTGCATAACCGCTTGACCTGGGCTCTCGTCTTGCCCTTTACGCGCTGCTCGGCAAAATATATTTTATGATATAGATTTCTATGTATAATATGATATTTAGATCCAGGACTCCCGCCGGAGCACCTGGAGTGTTCTAAAAAATATTGATAGAACACGGCCATAAGCTGTGTGCGCCTTGCCATTGCGATACATCCACTGTAAAACCCTAGCACATGGTACCGTGGCCGCAAGCTGCTCAGGGCCACATCCCAAACCTCCTCCTTGACCCCCCTCTAAAAACAGGGGGCTTTTCACTAACGGCACGTTTTTGAAAAGTAGAATTCCGTGGGACCTTTAAATTAATTTACAATCAATACATTACTTTTACTTTTTTTCGGTGGATGTGTCCATGGAAGTGTCCATGTAAACGTGGGATAATTAACAATACATTTTCATTGCATTTTGAATACGGCACATAAATAGTTAATTTCAATATAAAATGAATCTTGATCGTTAACTTTCCCGGGGATCGACTAAGAAAATGTAATTGAATGCCCATCCCCTACTTGTTATTGTTAAAAAAATATACATATTGCTTGGTGCATTCCATCATATGTTTTCTATTGTTCTGTTATTTTTTTCATTTGTGCTGAATAAACCACTGGGAGCTGAATCAGAGTTGCTGACCTTCTCTTTCCTCCGTTACCCCTGGCCGTCCCGCAGTAAGTACTTCATACAGAAGACGTGGGCACTCTGCTCAGCCATGTTTATCCATCGATTGTTTACCACTTGCATGCGAGGTGGTCCGTGAAATGTCTTTATGACAAACTAGTGGTACACATCAGGTCAAAGGTCGGGAAACCCTGGTTTATGCCTCATTGCGTGCGGAGCGGAGCGCGTCACCTTGCTACGTCCATGACCAGGTCCTCGTCCTTCTTCACGCTGTGGTTCTCTACCAGGGAAATGAGACGGGCCACCAGCCACTTCCTCAGACGCATGTGTTGGTTCTCCTTCCTGGGAGATAGGTTCTGTGTTATTCAGGTACATTTGCGCCCCTTGACAAACACACGGCAGCGTTTCCGCGAGGGGCATTTATCATATAGGATAAGAGCATGAATAAAGACATTGTGAATCAGTTTCACGTGCGAGACATAACATCGAGTGTTTGCGCTCCTCTAAGGAGACGTGGCACGGCGCCCCCGCGTCTTCCACTCACTGCGTCTTCTCGGCCGCGGCCGTCTTCTGCTTGCGCGTGCTGAACTCCAGGCCGGCGTCCAGCGCGGGCGCCAGGAAGGAGGTCTTCAGCCAGCACACGTAGCGCCGCAGCGCCGGGGCGCCCAGGTGCTGCACGGCGCGCCACGACGACGCCACCACGGGGTTCCCCCAGTTGGTGACCTTGGAGAAGCCCACCACCACCGCCAGCTGCTTGTCTGGGTCCTGGGTCCCCTGCAGGAAGTCCGTCACGTACGTCTCCATCTCAGGGGCTAGCTGGAAGCGCCCTGGTTTCTGGAGGGGTGGATTGAGAGACTGAGTGAGTTTTTTTGGTTGGGCGTAACCGTTAAATGTCTTGCAGGGTAACGACCACCAGGGTCAGGTGACCTGCCCCTTATCACCACAGCTTTTTGTGGAGAGGCACCCGTAGACCTGTCTAAAGCTTCTTAAACCTCATGATCCATTGAAGCTCCACTGCTGTCACTCTTTGCCCAACAGTGGCCTCTGGTGGCCAGTGAAATCCGTTTCATTTGTCATGTCACCAGTAAATAAACAGAAACCCTTTCCACTTGAATAAATATAATCATTGTCAACAAAATGCCCTAAATTTAAATTCAAACGGTAAAATGTAAAGGAGGGTAAGAGGTCTTACCTGGGCAGAGGTCACATGCTCCCCATAGTGTCTCATCACGTCCCCGGACAGCACTTCCTCCAGCTGCTCCAACGACAGGAGGGGCAGCGCAGTGCCCAGCAGACGGTAGGCCAGGTAGCTGCACAACAACAACAACGACACATGGATTGGGGTAAGAAGACATTGTCCTGTTTGCTTTTTAAATATTTCCACTCGCTGAAATCCTATTTGAGGGGTGGAGCCGGAAGGTGGATTGACCTGGTGATCCAAACGGCCAAGTGGCAATTAATAACCCCATGTAGGTTGCTTTTAGACCATATTTACATCTTATCGTACGTTTTCAAAGCGGCGATTCAAGTCGAGGTTTGCACAAGGATAAATTCATAGCCCGACCGTGTTACCCCTTACATCCTTTTCGTCTAAATGGATATGGTTGGGTTTAGTTCCACATTGACTCACTGCGTGGGCCCCTGCTGCTCCCGGAGCATGCCTCCCACGATGACCTTGGTCCAGAAGAGCGTGAAGCTTCCCTCCGTCAGAGACAGCTTCAGCAGGTCCACCGCCACGGTGGGCAGGGTGCAGTCCTTCTTCACGGAGAACGCTGCCGTTTTCAACAGCTCTGATAACCTGTTGAGGAGAGGAATACAACACGGATTAGTTCTATACCAGGGTGCGGCCTCAGCGGTACAGCGGGTCGCCTGGCAAACGGAAGGTTGCTTGTTAGATCCCCACCTCCTTATAGCCAAGAGTAGCGGTTTCCCTAAGCTTGCTTGTAACCCGAAATGCTCCCGACAGCGGTTGCTACCATGCATTTTAACTGTCCTTACACAGGTTAACAGTGACGGCGTTGTTATCTCGTTCCACCGCTGGCTTTTTTCGTCGTAAGGACTGGCTTTGGAAAATGCCTACGGAAGCGATGTCTGAGATGCAGAGACAGCTTCAGGCTACCAGCGTCTGTATCGTCAGGGTGGAATGAGAGCGCAATAGCATACTGCCTGAGAAGGCAGTATCGCTGTCAAAACGGTCCCTGGGAAAAGTAATGTTGCGCCGAATTGAAAAAGGAACTATGTTTCGTTACCATATTTTCAGTACTTGAAAAAGTAGTTACGTCGCTGTAGTAATGCAATATTTACTTTGTAATGCGTTACACGCAACACTGTCTACCGGTCACACCGGTCTCGCGGTAACGACAAAATCCATACCGTAGCGCAAATTCACACCGGTGTACTTTCTATACCGCTTATACCTTACACCCCGAGCCACAATCCAGTAATTCCACCTCATGCAACAATGCATTATTTCCAATGTTGAGGGAAAATAGAAAGTGAATGTTAGGCGATCCCCACGTTTTCCTCAAGAGTGCCTGAGGATGCCTTAACGTGGTGGTTCATAGCTACTATAGGTCAACCAGGTGCTGATGTGGAGAGGAGGGGAGCCTTACTTCTGGACGTTGTCTGCGGTGATCACAGCCGAGGAGCCCAGCAGTTTGGTCAGGTTCTTGGGGGTGAAGGATCTGGGAAAGCGTTGCATGGCAACCAGCAGCAGGTGCAGCTGCTCTGGGGTTCTGAAGGCTGAAGACAGCTCCGTCTTCAACGCCCCTTTCAGAACCTCCTCAAACACCTCCTCCGGGGTCTGGCGCGCACACACACGCACACACACACACACACACGTTGTATTCCGTCAGCAACAATTATTTTAGCAGACGGCAAATGCGACGCAAACACTTAGATTATATGGAAGGCTGAAGAGGGTTTACCTTTATCCAAGACTGCAGATATTGTATAATTTTGTCAAAGGTTAAATTTACGGTTGTACACTAACTTTAGTACTATAATTGTAACTTGATGAGGCAATAAAATGCAGCGGTAATTAGTTTGTACATCTAACATTTTTTAAAAATCCAAGGCTGAAGGGTGGCCAGTCTTAACCCAATAACATACCCAGCCAGCCAGTCAGCCAGCCTTCCACGCAGACGCGTTACACATTATCTGATAACGTCACTACCCCAATCAAGTGCCTTCCTCCCTCTCTGTCTGAGACGGTGGACCTCATGAGAAGCTTTTCAGGCTGGTGTGACTCACGTCGGAGAGGATGTCCATCATGGTCTTGGTGGGCAGGTCCTTCAGGTGATCTCTGTGCTGAGACAGGGTCTGGAGCAGCTTGATACATCCCAGCACCACTTTGGATTCCTGGGACACAGGCCAAGGTGCGCAAATGGGAAAAGTTATCTCCAGATAGAAACATTCCAAATAAATAAAACAACCCATTTTAGAAGAAAGGTGATGTACATAACATTGTAGTGCCATGGATTCATCTGGGTTGAAAGGCACAAAGTAAAAAAACGTTGGTTAAGATTTAAATGTGGACTCCAATTAACACTTGGTATTGCACAAGGTCATGGTTAGTGGCAGTTTTGGGTTAATAGGTAGCATTAATCAAACGCTATGTCCACAACAACCCCTACTCCTCCCCCCGCTTCCGATGTAGTGAGGTGATCCAGGGTGGATAGCGAAAGCTGGAACAGCAATATATTCACTTTATTAAGGGTGTACCAGAAGGTGGACGGAAGCATGCATTTAAAACATTTTGACAGTGAGCTCAAACGAGGGTGATTGACCAACTCAAGGACAACTGAAATCACACGTGTTTGGGTGTCAAACAACGTAAGGTATAGAAACAGGTCAGACATAAAAGAAGTGAGTCTGAGTGACGGCTGACAGAACATTCACACAATGAATTATTTGGGAAAAATAAATCAAAGAGCCGTACCTTGGAGAGGCGGTTGGACTGGGAGAGGGCCAGAACCCCGAAGAAGTTGCCAAACAGAGCATTTCGGACGAGTTTCTGAAAAAAGCCAATGGTTGTTTAGACCCAGTGCAAAACATACGTCTTGTTTAAAGAGCTCACGGAGGAGAATCACAGTGTGAACCTTTTTGGTGTTCTGGAGGTTGTGTTTCTGTTTGATCCTGTCCAGAAGGCTCTGCAGCGGGATGTCCCCAAACGCCATCAGCAGCTGGAATTACAATCACACCGGGATCGTGTGTGCAGGGTTAATTTCATATTCATATTATATATACATACATACATACATGCAAACACACATACAAAGACAGACAGACTCCATTCCAAACAGCAAGGTAGAAGGCAAACGTTATGTTTTACCAGCTTCAAGGTTCATAGGCATATATTCTTAATCTGACCCAATAGTAGGTCAAGCATAAAATTGATATGCAGCCACACTGTTTTGAATGCCATCACTAGGGTTACCCATCAACTGGCCCAGTGGTGTAGTAAGCGGATCATCCCATATGAACTCTACACACCTGTCCCAGAGCCAGGCTGAACCCGGGGCGGGCCACCTCTCTGGTGTGGGACAGCCCGTCCACCAGTCTCTGCACGGAGTACTCCAACTCATCTGGCTGGAGCGGAGTAGGTGGGAGACACACAGAGAGTGAAGGGGGCAAATACAACAGCACACATTCAAGTTGAGAAAAGCATTTGGACAAATGTATAAACACTTTCACAATTCTGGATTGAATAACTAAGCAGAAATGCAAGGTAGCCTTCAAAAAGGTTGGGTACGCAAGCAAACTTTGACATGATTATCTAACCATACTAACCCTTTACCATTAACCAACCCTTACTTTGTCAGATTAGGCTTTAGTATAAAACAAAATGCGAATGAAATCGAACTCAATATTTCAGATTCTTGAGTGTAGACCTGATAGGGTTACTTCTTTAATATGGAAATCATAAAGTATCACGAACCTGCTCGCTCTTCTGTAGATATTGTATCAGATTTTCTATTGCGCTCAGTCGTATCTCTTGGTCAGGTTTAGCAATGTCCCAAAAGAAATCCAGGAACTCTCTGTTCTGCTGGAGGATACCCTTCGCATCTTTTACTTTAGGTCGCACTTTTTCTTTTTCTGCTATTTCTCCCATCTCTACATTCATATCTGAGACACCGGGAGAGACTGTTGTTGAGGAGTGAGGCGAACACGTGGACTTCCATGCGCATGACCACCGACGTCCCCTTCCGGGTGCTGGTCTCTGCCAGTGTTGCCAGATTCGGCCTGAATTTCTGGCAACCTGATCAAGGACGAAAGAACCCGATTGCCTGATTGGGCGGGAAATCCATTCCAATCTGGCAACACTGGTCTCTGCCTCTGCGGCACCGCGGTGGTTACCTCCAACGCACCCCCCTCTGGCGCCCCCCATTGGACAGATATGGCTGTTACTCTATGCATAGATAAAATAATTCAGGGATCTATCTGCTATGTCAGTGCGAGGAAATAGCTCATATAAAATGGTGGAGCTGAGCTTCCACTACCTTCTCTGCAGTGGCAAAGTAATCGAAGTAGCCACTGCCCTGTGACTGACCGCTAACATCTAATTAATTGTTTTGATTAATCATTTAAATATCCTGTCTATCATAAGTATGGCTGCTGATAAGTTGCATATAAAAGTCCATGACACATTTCTTTCAGTAAAATTCACCTTTAATTAAATATAAAAGTCTGATTTAATTTAATTTGAATGTATTTGCATAGAATAAAAAAAGGAAAGTCCTACATCCAAATGCTGGTTTGTAAAAGTAGATACTTGTATAGTAGGCCTACCACCCTCTGGAAAAATACAATTCTATTACATTTGTGAGTGTTACCCACATGCTCAGGACATTTTATACCATTAGTCTGGATGACAACAAAATGTTATGAAAGTATAAATTACAGCAAGAGACTAACTGGATTGTACATAGGCCATCTGAATGGCACTACTTCTGAACAAAATGAAGAATAACTGAATCAATATAAAGAGCATGTTTGCTTATCAAAGAAATCTGTACAATGTTCATATGTATAGTCATATAATCAAACTACATCAAAACAACCAAAAACATCATCATTTTTCCAGAGTTATAATGCAGAATCCAGTGACGTAATGCATAAACAGTGATTTCAGCAGGACCTTTATTATCTCATCAGAGGGACGGCCAACCCGGAGCTCTGTTCAGTGCAGGCCTTCTTCAGGGGTGGGGCGCCAGATGAGTCCTCCTCATCCTTTTGCGGAAAATAAACAAGAACCGTAGGGGTCCCGTTGTATCATCACAACAATCTTGAACCTGAGCTATTCCACATCATGTAGGTAGGGGGTTCAGGCTAAACATAGGACAACTTAGCCAAAGGCAGGCTGTTAGCCCATCATTTGAGAATGTTGGGTAATTTCAAATAGCTGCTACGACATTAGAAAGTAGTGTAACAGTAGTATTGTACCAATGTAGTTGGGACAATACGTAAATGTATGTGTTATTTTTTTTACCTGTGCTGCGACAGGCAACAGCTCTTCTTTGATTAATGTTGGAGGTTCATCGGCAAGTTCACAAGCCAGCGACGAGTCTGAAAATATAAACGTGGAATTATAGGGTGCTGTCATTTTCTTCAGCACAAGAGGTGTGATCAATGGGCCTATGTCAAATGACTCTGTACTAGGGGTGTAACGATTCATGCGATGCATCGATTAATCGATTGTCAGTCCTACCGATTCAACTAAATCGATCTGCTAAAATAAATAAATAGAATGAATCGCTTTGGCTTCACCAATAATCGATATAAATGCTTTAAATCGTATGAATCGATTATGATTAATGTTTTAAGACTTGGTTTACACGTTTATTTTGTGAAATGCAGCTCGGTAATCCGTAACTCTGTCATCAGCTAGTCAGCTAATTTTTTTTACCTTTCAGAAGAATACAGAGAGTCTCACTCACATTACTGCATGTTTATTTCACGGATATAGAATTTTGGTTCAAAGTTACTGAATCGAATCGTGGTTTACAGAATCGAATCGTTCCAAAAAAAAATAAAATCTCCTTGAATCGAATCGCCAATTACTGAATCATTAATCGAATCGAATCGTCTGAAGCCAAAGATTCACACCCCTACTCTGTACGCAATTGGCTGCTTGCCGTCGCTTCCCTGTCGGCATTGTGTTAAACCAGCCAATAGCGCGCCTGGGGGAAAAGCCCCCCGCAAAAACGCATCGGAAGAAAGAAATGTATTGCCCTTCTCCAGACCCTTCTGCAGGGCGAACTCGAACCGCCGGCAGAGTGGGCGGGGCTACTAGTTATTTAGTGCATAACAACCCCCTTGATATGCATGTTATATGCAACGGGTGACGGCCTCACCCTCCGAGGCCTCGTGGCCGAGCATCGGGGGCTGGGAGCTGTCAGCGTGGAAGTCTCCTGTGTTGGCGGGGCTGAGGGGCTCGCTGGGCAGGGGGCTGACCGAGTTACTGCTGTGGTCCACCTTGGGCTGGTAGGCGTCCGACAGAGAGCTCTGGTTACTGGTCTCATCTGCAGAGGGGGAGGCCGGTCATGAGTTTCCCTAGGGTTTCCGTAACTCCTTGTGAATCGTAAATGGATTACGGTATACTTCAGCATACACAAGGTAGGTCTAAAATATGACTTCCATTGATCGATGGCATGACAAGAATAATTACATAGTGAATAAATAACTGGAATAACAATGAGTGATTTCCTTTAGACCACCATGTAGAGCAGCTCACTACCATAGGGAACAGAGAATTAGGAAGTAAAGAGAAATCCCATGAAAAGAACCATCAGGCCTACCTTGGAAATCAAGTAGAGCTGGGTTGGTGTTCTCCGACTCCGGGCCGTCGGCGTAGCGGTCCCGGACCGCTCGGCCCAGGACGCTCTTGTCCTTCTGCTTTTAGGGCAAGGAGAGCAGATAATGCAACAAGGTCATCGTCTTAAGAGCTAAGAGTTACTGACAAAATTAAGGGATTGATTGATGCTACCTCTTTAGTGTCCACAACAGGAACCCATTTAAAGATCTTCAGAGACGTATCGCCAACGGTGACCCACTTTTTCTCCCTGGAACAAAACAAAACTCTGATTGCACTTACCTAGTTTAATCCAAATATTAAAATAATTGTAATATACATAAAAACATACACACTTTTGTATCCTAACCAGGGGAGCATCTTCAAGATAATGAGTCTCCAAAATACATTAACGTCATTATCATGTTCTTTAAATGCAGTGCTGAAATATATTCCTCAGTTGAAGGCCTCCACCATACACTTAAATTAACACAGTTATTATATTATGTTTGGATACACTTAGGGGCATATGTTGGTCTAAAATGCTGAGTTGGCCTGTAAGCCAGCCTGACTGGCTAGATCATTTTGAATTCAATCGATTAGATTCAATGGATTTAACAATGGTTAGCTAAAGCAGTTAACATTCAAGGTTCAAATATTTCAATTAAGTAACAAACACGAGTCATATAGTTGTCTATGATTGATGATTCACATTTATATCAAAAACGAAATGGTTATTTGCATTTGTTCCATTTCCTTTATTATAACTTAGCTAATCATTCAATGGCTCTCATTAAGATCCCTAACGTATTAGTCAGGACCAGCAGACAAGACGCACGACTATACTGGTGAAGAAAGAAGGCCTGGATCATTGATAAATACTTTAAAATCTACAAAGAGTTTTTCCGCTTCAGCAGTGTTGAGCACACACAGCTTCCGGTAGCACCTTTCCACCCCACCTTCTACACATCCGGACAAAACGCGACTGCGGTCTATGGACCGCTTTACACTGGGCGAAGGCGGATGGCGGGTTCGTTCCCTCAGTTTTCATTGGACTTGAACAAGTTTTGTCTATCGGAATCAAGGCCGTTGCGTTGGCACATGATCAAAGTTGGGAAACGATTGTCTTCCGTTGCTCCTTAGATGTTGAGATATCCATGCAGGATTAACTAAAGTAATGAAGTGCTATAACGTTAACCCTGCTAATATAACATTTCCCATTGGTTGTGTAACGCGCCCATCACTGTCATTCTGCTACTTTGGCCAGGATATCCTTCTGAAAATGGAGTTGCACCTACCATCTTCGTACTCTTTCAATTGCGGCCATCACCTTTTTGAAATCATCTTTAGCACGGCTTCGGGTCTCCGCTCGTACAGAGCGTCCAGACATGTTGAAGGATAGATTTGTGTACAAGCTTACTCCTACACGCAAACGCGTCTTTGACTTCAGCTGTTCCAACTCCAAATCTCGCGAGAGATTCCTACTCGCATTAAGTACAATGCAACTCAGTTTTCGCTTGCATTTACAAAAAGTCACCAGGTGAGGTCTCATAACGCATGGCAGATAACGTCTGTAGGGTGGCGTCCGCCTTAACATTTTCTCTTTGACTGACATTACGTTTCTTTGGGTCTGGCAGGGATATTAGCCTAAATAGAACTGAATAAAGCTTTCATAAAAACAACTTTATTAAAACTTCACACAAATGGCTTTCGGTCAAATGCAGGCCATTTAGCAAAAGGTGTGGCGTTCAGCCAGAGATTTGTGTTGTTGAGTGAACATGTGGGACAATAGAGAAACGAGGATCATTTCATTAGTCCGTTGGAGTCCCCAACACGGTGTCTAGAGCACTTTGAGCGTCTTTGATCTGCTGCTGCAGTCTCTGCTTCATGGCCTCGTTCTGAGCTTTCCTCAGCATCTCCTGCATGTCCTTGATGGCGGCCCGGTAGCCCGGCGCGTTGTGGAACACCCGGATGGCCTTGTCCCCGCTGCACACCAAGAAGCGGCCGTTGATGTCGAAGCGCAGCCCCGTGATCCCCCCGCTGTGCACGCCCCGGAGCTCCTCCTCCCGCTGGCCGCTGGTGGCGTCGAACATGGCGACGTCACAGCCGCTGCTGATGGCCACCACGCGGCCGTCGGGCGACAGCGCCGCCAGGCTGCCCTCCGAGGAGCCGCAGCTGACGGTCCGCAGCAGGTAGGGGTCCTGCTGCTTCTTGTACTCGACGTCCGTGTTCCACAGCTTCCACGTGCCGTCTCTGGACACGCTCACCATCCTGGGTCAGACACATGGGCCCCTTTTAGTCGTACCGCAAGTGAATCCCACCTCGCCACAGGGCATGATTGACGTTTACAAATAAAAACACAAAAAAGGATACATAAAGGATAAAAAGCACGACAAAAACACGATGGTAGTAGCGGCAGGAACCGGACTGTGACTGGGCAGAGTGTGGACGATCAGGTGCATCTTAAAGGTGCAAGATTCTACTTATTGTGCAAATGATGCACTTGTATATGGTATCAAATACAATTAACCTTTATTGCACTTTGCTCTAGGTCATCTCTAGATTGGGCCTGGTGGAGGAAAGGGCTCCTCATAGCGAGGGATGTCAGGATGCAGAAAGATGGATTTCCTTCCTCATGTCTTGTTAAAATGATCTAAAAAGATTAATTTACCAGCCAGCCTCACCCAAGTTGGAGAACATTGTTGCATGGCCACCCGTGGGCTACTAGGCAGTGAAATACGCTGTGAGAAGAGGGAGGGAGGGAGGGAGGGAGGGAGGGTTAGGCCTTACCTGGTGGAGTCGTTGTTAAAGGCGAAGCAGTGAACACCTGCAGAGTGGCCCTTCAGGTCGAAGGCGCGCGTCACCTCTCTAAACTCCCCGCTCTTCCCAAAGCACACCTCCCACACCTTCACGTCCGGGGTGAAGCCACAGGACGCAACAAACCTGTTGACGTCAGTTCAAAGAGACACTTCTCATTGGTTGTTCACTCTTACTGTTCATATCCTGTTTTCTGACATGCATTAGGACAACGCAATAAAATTGAATGTGAAATCAAAGTTGCACTTGGGAAGAGCACTGGCCGTACCTTCCACAAGGGGAGATTGCAGCGTACGAGTTGTTGATCTGGTTAGTGCTGATAGAGGCCAGAATCTCCCCTTTCAAGTCCCATATGTGGATGCTGGTGTCTGAGGAGGCACTCATGATGAACTTCCCTGAGGAAGAAGCACATTGCAAAGCGTCCATTAGGTGACTTTGGTACATAACACTGGTAGAACAGATGTATTCACAGCTGCTTTCTCAAATGAACAGTTAATACATGATAAAGCCTCTAAAAAGGTTTCTTAAGGTTTTTTACTTTGTCACAAGATGGGGGTAGCTATATTTCTTACACCAGTATTTATAACTTATAATGTTATTCATGGCTATATGTATGGACAATTTTTATTGATAAATAAAAGTTGTACTTGCTTATATATGCACAGACACCAATAAACTGTTTAAAGTGTAATACCTGTCTCTGCAATGCCGATATTGAGAATGCTGGCCTTGTGTTTCTGTGGAAAGTCCTCAGGAGCGGCTTTGAAAGTGAAGGTGCCATCTTCCTTCTTGATCATCTTGAATATACGGATGGTATCTGCATTGGATAGCCATGTGATGAAGGCCCTACATGAAAAAAAAAAAATCCTATTGTAGTGTCTATTCTGCTGTGAATAACAGGGTGTTTAAAGGTGTTTGTATAACCCGAGCCGCTCTGCCATTGGCTGGCGTTCCCAGTTAATGAAAGAAAGATTTAACGGATGCGTCCAATGGCAAAGATGTCAACCAAAATAAATAAACCATAAATGTAATTGATCTTAAGGTTTGTTTTATATTCTTGCAGCAATTCCATGAGAAATGTTGTGCGATGCAGGGAAAACATCTGAATCGTCTCTCGGCTATTTCCCGATTGCACAGGGTGGGAACACGGGACAAGTAACGTTTTGTGACTGGTCAGTCTCGTGGTAGAGCCATTGGTCGGGTACGGAGAGATGACATCATTTACCAAAATAATCTTCCGCAGTTGGCCTCTAGAGCCAGAGTACGACAAAATGCTCAAGACAGTGAATCGATATATTGACCAAAACATATTTTATGATGATACCAAGATGGCTCCCATTAACCAGGTGAGAATCCAATCATGGGTTTAGGTTATCTAGGACTTTAAATCTCTAAACATACACTTATCAATCAGCCCACAGACCAGTGAGCTCCTCAAACTACAAATACAGAAACAATAACAACCACAACAACAGATGTTTTATGATGAAAAGAGACCTGAGCCGGAAGGCAAAGCTCTCGATCTACCGGTCGATCATCGGTCCTCCCCTCACCTATGGTCATGAAGGATGTGTGATGGCCGAAAGGACGAGATCGCGGGCACAAGCGGCCGAGATGGGCTTTCTCAGGAGGGTGGATGGTGTCTCCCTTAGGGATAGGGTGAGAAGCTCAGCCATCCGTGAGGAGCTCTGAGTAGAGCCACTGCTCCTCTGCTTACAAAAGGAGTCAGCTGAGGTGGTTCCTCTGGTAAGGATGCACCCTGGGCGCCTCCATAGGGAGGGGTTCCAGGCACGTCCAGCGGGGGAGGAGGCCTCGGTGAAGACGCAGGATTAAAGGTGGAGAGATTATATCTCAACACCGCCCTGGGAACGCCTCGGGATCCCCCCCGTAAGAGCTGGTCATTGTGGCCCAGGAAAGGGAAGTCTCTGGGGTCCCCTGCTAGAGCTGCTGCCCCCGCGACCCGACCCCGGATAAGCGGTTGAAGATGAAATGAGATGATGACCAGGTGATTTGTTGGTGTAAAGGCTACCTTGAGTCGGGACTGAAGCTGACCAAGGTGGCGGTGTCCAGGTCCACGTTGGCCCGGAGACACTTGTGTTCCCGGTCCATGAAGTCCTTCACGCTCCATATCCGGACGGTGCGGTCATCAGCACAGGAGGCAAGGTACTTCCCATTGCTGCTGAAGTCAATGGACGTGACGTTTCCACTGTGGCTCTAGTGTACCAACAGAACACAATACAGACTGTCAGATACGGCTTTCTTTCAATGCATGAAAAAATGCTGTTGGCTAATTGATGATTAGAAAACCCTTGTTCGATTATGTTAGCACAGCTGGAAAATGTTGAATAAATATGTGAGTTTCATGGAAAACATGAAATTGTCTGGGTGATCCCAACCTTTGAACGGTAGTGGAAGCTCCCTAAAAAACTATTGCAGGTCGTCTTTGTGATCGGTAACCGGAAGTAAATGTGCGGTGTGATGCATTTATCAACGACTTGGAGTGCATAATGAGTGTTTCTAACACAGACTCTGGGCTAAAGCGTGGTGTTCACACAGGTTTACCTTCAGGGTGGAGGCCACCAGCGGGTGGCTGAAGCTGTGCTGAGCTTTGTCCTTCCGGGTGCGCTGCTTGTCCGGCTTGGGTTTCTTGGTGGTCAGGGGCTTGTGATTCTCTTGGGCTGTAAACAGAGGAACCTCTTGTTACTACAGGGCTAGCAACTAGCAGCTCATCTTCTGTTGTTTTGTTGCTGCTGGGCTCCACATAGAAGGAATCTGACCTCTTATTTTGTAATGTAAAGGCATTCTGTCAGTATACGATGAGCAATTCTACAGCAGGTATCTGTGTAGACTACTTCAACGTAGAACTCGCAGTATTTGGGTATTGTATTGCATTCGGTGTGTATTCACCGAGTAGACACTACACAATTGAAACTACATATATCAATAGAGCTATGCAAAACATATATTTATCTTAATGTTTCGCATTAGGTGATTAAGATTAGCGTTTCAATCCTAAACTAAAAGGGTTGGAGTAATGTTGCTAATACCGAAAATAACTTTATGCATTAGAGGTGGTTAGGTTTAGGGTTTGTGTTAGGGTTAGTGGTTGGTTAAATTCGCTCTGGTCCCGGAGGCAGAGTAAGAAACCAGGGTCCTAACAAACCAGGGTCTTATAGACCAGGGTCCTATAGACCAGGGTCCTAACAAACCAGGGTCCTATAGACCAGGGTCACCACCAGGGTCCTATGGACCAGGGACCTATAGACCAGGGTCACCACCAGGGTCCTATAGACCAGGGTCCTAACAAACCAGGGACCTATAGACCAGGGTCACCACCAGGGTCCTATAGACCAGGGTCCCAACAAACCAGGGTCCCAACAAACCAGGGTCCTAGAGACCAGGGTCACCAGGGTCTTAGAAAACACGGTCCAAGAGACCATGCTCCAGGAATACAGGGTCCTAGAGATCAGGGTCCTATAAACCAGGGTCCTAGAGATCAGGGTCCTATAAACCAGGGTCCAAGAGACCGTGCTCCAGGAATACAGGGTCCTAGAGACGAGGCACCTATAAATCAGGGTCCTAGATATGCGGCGAGTGAGGTCCTGAAGCCGCCGCCTCCTCTACTGCAGAAACACACTATGAACTACATGGCGATTAGTGTGTTGAAGAATTGCATTGGTTCAGGCTAAGTGTTGCCTTGGTTGATAAATCAGGTGGTCGAAGGACTGTTACCACATATATCGGGGTAAGCACCGACCATAAAAGATAGTTAGGGTGACGTGTAGCCTTAGCAGACTCACATGGTGACTACCAAGACAGCTAGTGACTGTGAGCATGAATGACATCTGAAATATACATGCTAGAAATATTCTAACCATTTTATAGATAAATTCTTTATTTGTGCGACTTGCAAAGCTGGATTTCCTTGTTAAGATCCCTGTTTCTTAAACACCAGCCCATGTGGAGGCCTTTTCATTATTAATAGTCAGAGGAATAGCTAGCCCCTTGGAGCTAGCTGACAGAGTTCTTACCCACTGATTCTGCTGTCTGCTCTGGTTCGTCTGTTTCCACGTTCTGTTTTCTGACTGCAATCGCGACAAGAAGAATTAAGGCACCTAGTAACAATGTTAAGGCAACGAGAGCTGCTAACTCCATCTTCGTAGTTTCTGCCACGTAGTTGCAAGAGGTTACAAGAAGTAGTTGTAATCAATGAAGTGGACAGTGGTCACAGTGCGCATGCACCAACTCAGAGACGGGAAGAATATGGGTTACATGTTGAGTTCAGGTTACGAGTAGACTTGGGTGCCACTCAAACATTTCATAAGAAATATAAAATGCACACTATTCAGTCAACTATTTTTTCATGAGTAGGTCTGATCTTTAAAAACGTATATACATTTAAATACTTATTTATCCTGTTCTGAAGGCACACATTACTCATCTAAGCTGAAGTTTGCAGTTATTTGTATTTTATTCATTGCAATCCTTAACTACCTTTGAGATTTACTTGTTCGAGAAAAGGAGAGGCTCCCATCATAGGATTGTTCCCATGGGAGGCTGTTTAACTGTCTGCCACCGTTATAGGGCAGGAGATGGAGGGGTCCTTGGAGGGCATCCAAACAGACCAGGTTTCCTTTGATGAGGAGGCTCAGGTCTTTCAATATTGATGTGAATCTTGGAAACTCACGCTCAACCAGCTGGTAACCAACCGTCAGTTCAGACTAAAGGCAGAAGCAGCAGCTGGAAGGTGGAGGTCAGAAACCCTCAGCCATTATTTATCTTCCCCAGTTGCTAGACAAAGTGTTGGGCGTGGTGTATTCATGCACAACTTCTACACATATGTCTCTGGAGGCACATTCAACACTCATCCCAGAATAGGTGTGGATGTGGTTCTACTCTGTATGTATGTTGTAAGAGGCCTCAGAAGTGAAGGACAAAACGGCCATGTTTAACATTTTAGATGTTGTAGGTGTCCAGAAAGAAAAATTATTGTAACTAGTAAACATTTACACACATCATAAATTCAAGATACCATTGATCTTCATCCCCACATGTGGACTGAGCGGAAACGGGAATTATTGACAGATCTTAACTTTTATACAAAGTCAGTACATCTGAAGTGTACAAAATGTCTTAGAAGTTCTTACCCAAACCAGATATATCGCTTTAATTTACCCAAGAGTCAGATCAATTCACTCATCTTTTCAGTTAAACAAGAGGTTTATCTAGTATCTGCTTATGACTTAAGCTCTGAACCTTGGGCTATGAACCTCAACTACGGGTAATATTAGATTGTGTACAGAATTAACGAACATCTGGTTGCTAGAAGTGTTAGCATTCTGCTGGGACTTATGGTAGAATGACCCCCCATTAAGAATTGGATGTTTTATGCATAATTCCAATTGGATAACTTAATGTAAAATGAGACCAACTAGTCATAGCTCAACGTTGAACGAGAGATGTTTGCTTTTTACATAATTGTCACATGATATACAAGTCTTTAATGTGAAGAACATGCATCGGACCATAAAGAGGTGTAGGGTGCAGGACAGGAAGAACCACACACAATAAACAGCATCAAACTTAAGACAAACTATTCAAAACAGCTACCTTTCCTTCAAAAATAATTGCAAGACACTTTGAAGGTTGATTTTGTCAGGTTTTATAAAAATTACAAAATACGGCAGCTCTCATCTCACTGGCGATCTGCGCATGGTAAGGAGTGGATATTAAGAGGTAGTCTGCTTCATGTTTATACAAGGAGTTATTAGTCTGCCTCAAGGTTCCATTTTCAGCTTGGGCGTTGATTGACTTTGGTTTCTAAATGGACCTTCAAATAAAGCACCCATTTATTCAATGTGTCGATGCTAATGTATGCTTCCATGTAGACTATGGAAAAATACAGTGATTACAAGGAATGCTTCTAACAACAAAAAATATACACCGTTGTACACATGTTGCAATGCAGTGATACCAAATAACTAAATGTGCTTGGACCTGCTAGCCTGTTCTGCTAGCCCGTCGAATAGAAAAATAATCGCTTCAGCCAGTACACAGATCCAATGTCTGAACTTCTTGCAGAGAGAACAAAATATTAGAAAAAGTAAAACGGAACCCCCTTAATAAAAATCAAGCAGTTTTCAAAGTCCTTTCTGTTCAAGTATAATACATTGTGGGATGCATCCATCGTTTTAGTCCCGTTACCCTATGCGTCATCAGTCCGAACAGCATCTGCTGGCATTCGTTCTGCACCCCCTCTACAAAACAGTATGCCAGCCCTGCCCTGCTAAAAAAGAAACACACGAAAAAAAGAAGCGTGGAAGGACATAATCTATCGAGTCCGGCCTGGGGTAGATGGGGGTAATGGTGACCTAGCTGGGTAACATCCATCGGGGAAGTGTGGAGTCCTACTTCTTCCGTGTGTGCTGCCTCCGGGCCTGCAGCCTTTGGCGAGCGCCAGATGGTTTAGAGCCGGCTCCAATTGAGAAGGAAGGGGTGGCAGGCGACCCTGATTGGAGAAAACAAGTTGAGCACCAAAGCACTAAGACAACAGCAGAGCTTTGGAATGCATATCATGCTCTGGCGCAGACCCAGAGTAAAATGCAAGTTGGTATAGCTTCTCACATTAGACTATAAAAGGTCAGCCCAGCATGAACTAGTTTCTAGAAGTCAGCAGAGTTCTGTGATTCAGTGTGTAGTGTATTATATACATATTTACTATTATTTTATATTTACTACTTACCAAAGTGACTGGGGGGGGCAGAATTAAAGCTTTGAATGGGAGTAGCAGGGCTACCAAAGGGAGTCGGACCCGCTGCAGCACTTTGGCCAAAGATAGGTGTACCTAAAGACAAGGACAGATAAGCTTTAAGCACACGCAGCCAAATATAATCCCAATTCATGATAAAAGGTGTTCCTGCAGCTATTATCTAGGGATGGGCATTCGATTAAATTGTCTTAGTCGATCTGGAGAATTAACGATAAATTTTCGATTAATCATTAATATTTGTATATTCTAATTAACTATTTATATGCTATATTCATAATGCAATGAAAATTTATCGTTAGTTCTCCCGCGTTTACATGGACACTTCCGGTTCGATTAGAAGTGGAAGAACATCTCAGTCGGAGTAGAAAATGATCATATATACGCCCATATATACGCCAAATACAATTCTCTGATCGGTATACAATTCCATGCGGAATAGAAGAGGTGGTGTAATTTGCTATAGTCGACATGTGACATGTGAGGGTTAATGCTAAAATATACTTGGCATTAGATTTATCTATGAAAAATTTACGTCATCTACGAAATTCTTAAATAATAAATTAGTCGAACGTTGATTTATCATGCCCATCCCAACTATTATCATTACAGTACTTTTTCAAATTGGCGTCTTTCTCGAAGCATTAAAGGCACCCAGTGCAACTTTATGTAAACATTCAATGAAAAATAAACATTCAATTTCTAGTCTTTTTTTACACGTAGTAAGTTTCAATAACTCCATACCATTACATATCGACATTCAAGGAGCAAAGATGAGACGTCGTTGTGTGGTGAGAACTGATAGAAAATCGTAAACAACAACAATCGCCGGTGGGGAGAAGCCATTTTTCCATTGACTGGAAGCCTGCTTTATTTATTGTAGGTTACAAAAAATAAAGAAAATGGCGGCATTGTTGTTGTTATCGATTTTCTATCAGTTCTCACCAGACAACGACGTCTCATCTTTGCTGATTGAATGTCGGTATGTAATGGTATGGAGTTATTGAAACTTACTACGTGTAAAAAAGACTAGAAATTGAATGTTTATTTTTAAGCCTCGAAAGTTGCACTGGGTGCCTTTAACTAGAGAGCCGTTTACGATGTCAATTGATCGGCTATTTATTAGCAAACTAAATCAATAAATTGTATTACCAAAAGCAGGCTTGTCAGTTGCAGCCGCCCCAAAGTTGAAGCCTGCCATCTGTGGCGCCGCGTTGCTGGGGGCCAGCGCTCCGAACGGCGTGCTGGGCATGGCGGCGCCGAAGTTGAACCCGCCTGACGCGGGCTGAGCGGGCAGTATGGCGGTCTGCTGGGGGGCGCCTCGGCCGAATGTGAAGGCGGCCGTGGAGGCGCTCGGAGTCTGAGTGGTGATGCCGAAGGTGGGCGCCGCTGTCGCCACCGCTGCCGCCGCTGCCGCAGGTGCGGCCGTGCCGCCAAAGGGGAAACCGGTGGAGCCGGCGCCAAAGGCGGGCTTAGCAGGCGTCCCAAAAGTACAGGCGGTGGTGCTGGTTGCACCAGCCCCGAAAGAGAAGGGGGCCGGCGTGGCAGCAGGCGCCGCGTTGGGCGCCGCCACGGCCGCGGCGGTCCCAAAACCAAACGGTTTGGGGGCGGATGTGGTCAGACCGGGGAACGCGGCCGGGGCCGGGGCGGCGTTGAACGCAGACTTGGCGAAGGTGAAGGTGGACTGGGTGGTGGGGGCGCTGAGGGCGGCGGTGGTGCCGGAGGTGGCGGTGGTGGTGCCGACGGCGGCGGCAGACGGGTTGGCTAAAGCAAAGCCACCAAAGGAGGCGGTGGGTTGGCTGGGAGCGGGGGCAGCCTGGCCGAAGCCAAACATGTTCTGGGGGGCGGCCTTAGTGGTGACGGCCTGAGTACTGAGGGGCACGGCAGCTACAGAGCCAAAGGTGAAGCCGCCGTTAGTTTTGGCGGCGGTGGGCAGAGCCGATGCGGCTACAGTGGTGGCCGGAGCGGCAGCAGCAGCAGCAGCAGCTCCGAACTGAAAGCCTGTGTTGGAGACCAGCGTGGAGGTGGCGGTGGTGCTCGTTGTGGAGGAGGACGCCCCCCAGGCTCCAAACATAGGTGTGACGGCTGGCTGGGCTGCAGTGGAGGGCGGGGCGCTGGTGGCCACTGTGGACGCTGTGCCCGGCAAGCCGGGGAACATCGATGATGCGGTGACGTTCAAGCCTCCAAAACTAGCGGTCGGGTTGGCGACGGGAGCAGAGGTGGTGGCCATGGTGACGGAGGGACTCACACAAAAGGCAGCGCTGGGCGCGTTGCTCCCGAAGAGGGGTTTGAAGGTGGGCACAGTGGGTTTGGTTTCCTGGGCTGAAGGCGGGGCGATGGAAGGCTGGGGTGTGGCCATGAAGATGGGCTTGAAGCCGGACGCCAGGAGAGGGTTACTGCTGCCGACGGACCCTGTGCTGGAGGCCGTGGGGAGCGTGTAGGCTGGGGGGGCCGACGTTGGAGTGGCGGTGGATGTAGACAGTGGGCTGGCTATTCCAAACAGGCTAGCCCCTGACGTAATGGCCGGGCTGGCTACAGGCTTACTGGCCTGATTCAGCACCTGAGTGAAGGCCGAGGGGGCACTGCTGCTGGCGGGCGGTCCCAGGACCGTGGAGCCGGGCAGGGGGAGCTGGGAGGGGGTCAAGGAGGAGGGAGGCCCCTGGGTATAAGCCCCTCCGGACGATGACACTAAAAATGAGCACAGACAAAATGGACAAATTAGACATTACACCCAAGAAAATACAGATAAACTGTATCTAAAAGATGCTGTAAACTAGAACATTGTGCCAAACAATGAGAGGTGCCCGACGACTACAGCTCAGTGGTGTGCGGCTTGTTGTACCTGTGACGCCGGGTGCGGCGGGAGGTGCACCAGAGGGGGTGATGCTCTTGGTCTTCAGAGCCTCGAGCAGGGGGTTGGAGGCCGGGGCAGACGCTCGTGCTCCCTGGGTGGGCGTGGGGTCCAGGTTGATGACGGGGGCCGGTTGCCCCATGCTGACGGGGGTAGTGGTGGCTGTAGACAGCGGCGAGGCCAGCAGGCTGCTCAGGGTGGTGGTGGAGCTGAAGGCGGCGGTCTGAGTGGAGGGCAGCGAGGCTGGGGTGACGGCTGGTGCTTCTGGTGCTGCAGAAAGACAGAACACTGAGTCAACCGGGGCGACCGTGGGAATGCACCTGGCCTTTACCCGTCTGGGTCAGTAAGGGGGCGGGGGGGGGGGGGGGGGGCTTGGTGCAGCGTTGGACCCCTCACCTGGTTCCTCCAGGGACTTCTGAATCTTGCTCAGAGCATCTTTCTTCTCCAGATCCAGGTCTTTTCCCGTGACCGTGTAGCCCAGTTCTGGAGGTGGCGGCTGAGGGAGAACAGGATGGTCAACAATGGCTCTCCGACTCTAAACGGACTATAGTACATACGTAACATAAATTGCAGATATGAAAAGTTTCCATTACATACATAATGTAAGACATATCTGCACCAGCGAAGTTAAAGAACAAAGTGATAATTATTAGGAAGGGCCTCTAACCAGATAGATCTGGTCCTCTCGATGGCTTGACACCAGTTGGATCTTCCGTTTGCGCTTCCCACCACTGCTGGTGGATTCAGACGACATGCGGACCCCCACCACAGCTACAGGGGTTTGTTTAGCTACAGAAACAAACAGTCCTCAGTTATTTTATAAAGATGTACATGCAAAGGGGACATTCAGTCATACTGCATACATTTCACAATCGGGTTGTTGCCTTAATTCTTTCTTTGAACATAGGACCAAACATTTAACGAAAAAAGTTTTTAAAAAGTACACTTTCAAATGGTTGAGTTAAACATCTGATTTACATAAAGAAATGCCTAAAAGGTTGCCAATGATGTGTAGCATTAGGGGATATTAAGTTTGACATGGTTAACAATGCGGTCATAATAAAAACGTAATAATGCTGGACCAGCGGGTTGGAAGGACTTACAGGCAGTGGCTGCATTGCGGGTCGCCGTTCTGTCGGGTGTGACCATGGACACGGAGCTGGTACACTCGACCACCTCTTCCCTAAAAGAGAACAGGGGTAAGAACACGGCCTCTCTAGTCATCCAGATCACTCATTCACACAAAGAGCAGCATACCTGGGCTTCTTGGTGGCTCTTTCAGGAGTTTGTGGGCGAGAAGAACCAGGACTAGATAGAGGGGAGCCTTCTTCCAAAGTCCTCTTCCACTACACAAAAAAACAGACCAAGAAATTTCCTAAGATTCATTTTTTGCATGGTCAGTGCTACCAACTAACGAAATAAATGATATTAATGTTTTTAATATTTATTTTTTAACATTAAACCCTGTAGGGGTGGCACCAGCCCTACAGGGTCATTTGTAGGGTTAGTTGTTAGTTGTAAATCTCCCAGCTTTCTTGCGGCATTCGCAGAGGCACGTCCCCTTTTGGTCGTAGTAGCTATCCTGTTTCTCATTGGCTAGTCATTGTTATTGTTGGCTACATTAGCCTCTTTAGCAAACTAGCTCGAAACGAACAACACGCCTTTACTTTGTGTTGCACGAACAGCAAGGCATAAATTGGTGACCGGAATAAAGTAGCAATGTAATCAAGTGTGTATTGTGTAAGGCCCGACCGATTCATCGGCCTGCCGATTTAATCGGCCGATTATAGCCCTTTTGAAAATAATCATCATCTGCCAAAAAGACGCAGATTACAACAGATTATTTATTTTTTTTAGAAATGTTATTGCGCCTAGTATCCTGCAGATTGCGCTCCTACTCGCCTTGCTAACTAACAACTTTAGCTGGAGTAAAAAAGAGGAGATTGAATTTTACCGTACAACATGAAAGCACGCTCGCTCACCTCACCAATGTACACAAGATGCGTTGTTTGAGCATGTTGTGCCTGTTTTTCTTTAGGTCCCAGGCCATGTTAATTTGTTATACTGTAGACTCTAACGGTGAGACCATACTGCTCAGCACGCACGTGTTAGTCACTGCTCACGAGCGCAGCACATTGGGAGTTATTTATTTATTTTACATTTTACATTACACTCATTTTTGACTGTAAATGTATTCTAAAACACTCAAAGGTTCTGCATTCAATTCACATATTCGTCAAAAGTGTTTGAAGTATATTTAAGGTATCAAAAACTACGTTTTATAGGCTTTTTTTTGTCTTGTTTTTAATCAGCCGATTAAATCGTAATCGTAATTTTTCTCTGAAAATAATCGGCATCGGCACTCAAAAATCAATATCGGTCGGGCCCTACAAGTGTGTAAGAGCATTTAAAAGCGAAATTAAAATGACCAACGTGAAACAAATCCAAAGAAAATAAATCTCTTAAAGGTGCAGCCATTTCGTTGATGTGTAGTACAGTCGGCCTCACAGAACTCGCTCTACTTTCAGAATAGCGAGCGGGACCGACCAGTTTAACTGCATACCTCAGTTAAATGCCGCAAGAAAGCTGGGAGATTTGCGACTTACGACTTGCACGTACCGGCGTACCATACAAACGGATTACAGCATTATTCTAAGTTCACACTTACATTGAGGAAAATGCAACTGCTCGACTCACTTCAAATGTCACATTTACAACTTTACCTTCGACACATTAACTTAAGTGCAAAAACTTTGTCCTTGAAAATTCAGGACACATGGCCTTAGTAATTAATCTCTGAATAGGAGAAAAGATTGCGATGCTAAACAGAATCGATTTCCCCCCCCCCCCCCCCCCACCAATACTGTGAATGTAACGCTCATTGAAACACAGGCTAAACCAACTCTGGGTAGGTGTACATTGGTGGAACTATCACATCCTTTCTCTGGAGAGCAAAACATTGAAAGCGTGAGTACTCGGATTTATTAGATTTGAGTGTTGGGGTATTTCTTGCCTCCTTAATACTTAACATTTGTGAACTCGGGATTGGTTATATTTATGAATTTGGCCAGCAATTTGGCCAGCAGTCTTCTCTGCGGGAAGAACCAACCAGCAACCTTCCTCCCGTGTATGATCATGTTTAACTTTTGAGTGTGCACAGAGAGGAGGTGCCACTCAGACGGGACTTGGTCCATGTGTTTGTGAGGAGGGAGTGACTGAAGCCGGGCCATGGAGAGACTGAGGCCGGGCCATGGAGTGATGGAGCAAATGAGCAAGCAGCGCTACATTGTGATTCGATTTTACCCATTTTAACTAGTACAACATTTATACAAAAACAATATGTGGCGGTCAATGCAACACTGGCAAACACTGCAGAACTTGGCCGTGTTTGAGATCCATTAGTAGGGTGGTCCGTACCTTGGGCAGTCCCCGCGAGGAGCTGTAGGAGCTGTTGATGGGGTTGCGTGTGGACCCGGGGGTGCCGCCGGGGGCTGGGGCCGCGCTCCCGGAGCTGATGGAGGACGTGCGAGACCTCTTCACAGCAGCGTCCTCCGCAGAGTTTGTGCCACGTTTCAGGGTGCCTGGCCTGGGGAATGGAGGATGGATACTTAAGGGAAGTTTGCCAATTGAACAATTCATTTGCAATTGGAGCAGGAATTGATAATGCTGGCAAATGAGTTGTGCCAATTTTCCTGCATTAGGTGTAAAATTTGCTGCAAAGTTCTGGCTCCACCTTATGTGTGAAGAATGCAGCAGCATGAATAGCACAAGCATCCACAACGTAGAAAGCGCTGATGTATGACACCTGTCAAACTGTGTGAGCCAATCACAAAGTTCTCAAGGAGGTGAACGTTTTTTTCTGCCCCGGCTTTCATTGTAAAGAACAGTCTTATTAAACATCCCTGATAAACCCATACAGGATGGACATATAAACCACTGAACAACGTCAAGCAGATCGGATAGTGATGCAGATGCAGACCGTTCAGCCTTTTTAGCCAACAGAGAAACCGCAACATTTACAGCAAAACGTAATCCGATTATGTACTGCCGCTTACTTTGGTACCAGCTGTGATGTCGTTCCATTGGGTAGAAGGGGCTCGAATGCAGAATGTGTACTTCCCTCGCTGTCGTTGCGCCTTAGAAAAAAATAAAATAATAATACAAATATAAAGGGTACTAAACTGAAATGTATAATGGGCAAATCATTGAAAGCAAAATATAGAATAACAGCAACCTGAAAAACAGAAATGTAAATACCTTCTTTTGCTGTGTTGGTCTGCCGTGAAGCTCCCGTCAGCGTCCTCCACTACATCTCTCTTGCGACTCTCCTTGAGCACCTTCATCACCCCCTCGGTGCAGCAGGGCTCAGGGGGACAGCCAAAGCCCGGGGAAGCTGGATTGTCTAACCTACAGAACACACAGGATTCAAGAGAACACTGGTAAACTGTGCGCCACAAACAACGATAACTACTGCTTGAATTGGTAAACTCAGCCATGTTACTACTTCAGCAATGATATGGTAATTAGGTTAACTTAAATCATAGTAGCCAATCAGTGCAAGGGGATAATTTAATTACACTGATGGAGCTTATTTTAGGGCATTCCATATTAACAACATTTAAAAAAAAATCTAGAAGGTTGAAAATGTCCCGTACATCTAGACTAATGATTCATAGCCACAAGGAAAACTCAGAACCAACTAGTGTGGAAACTGTTGGTTTTATTCACAGTGTGGATCTATTCACTGGGATACGACGCTACCAGCCAATGACTATAGGGTTGAAAGCATGTGAGGGGAAGCAGATGCAAGTTGGGCTCAGACCTATCATTTTAATTTCACACACACACACGGGAAAGTTGTGAATTACGTTGGCGGCCTGCGGTTGCTTGGGTCCGGACGAGCGATCTTGATCGTGACTGGGCTGTGGAGCATGGTGGAGTTGCGAGGGCTGAGGATGTTCTTCCTCCTGAAGCTGTCCCAGTGGGCTGGGGGCAGCACACCCAACGACGCAGTGCCAGACTGCAGAAGGGGGTAGTGCCGCTGAGGGGTGATGACAAATCTGCCTGTTGATCCAACGGCGTCCCTTTGGATTAACAGAGATCAAAGGTTATGAGATGTCTTCTGATTCTCTCTCTCACACACACACACACATGTTGCTGGTTCTAAGGCGCACATGACTTTCCATTTCTAATTTGCGGTTGCCATAGACAGCAACATAATACAAGTATAATACAGTCTCTGACATGTCAATCAAAAAACTTTGAGTGAGTGTTGCAAGCGGCGCCATTATCGATTTATTTAACAGAGATATATGGGCTAGACTGAAGACTTTCGGTGCGGAAAAAGGATGCATTCAATGCAACCTTAGGCATGCATTGTTTTTAGATTACTTATCCTCTCCATTAACCCATTGGTGGATATTTGTTGAACAAATCAGAACCTAACATCTTATTTCCTATTCCACTTTGATCCATCCTTAAATAATTGTAAATATCGTTGCAATCACATGAAGTAATCTTTCGGCAAAATGTACCATTCATGTGTTTGGTCAGAACATTAATCCAATGACGCATTATAACCCAGACCGAAGGGAATAGGCTCAAATAAACCAATTTAACGTAGCTGCTCCCATCCCTGCTCTTCAGTCCGGTCCACACCGACCTATCAGGTGAAGGACAGCCTTCAGCCCGGTGCCCACCGACCTACCAGGTGAAGGACAGCCTTCAGCCCGGTGTCCACTGACCTACCGGGTGAGGGACAGTCTTCAGCCCTGTCCCCAGCGACCTACCGGGTAATCGCAGCCTTCTGTTCTGCGTGTAACCTACCGGGAGAAGGACAGCCTCCTGTTCGGCGTGTGGACCGCATGGTTCGGTCGAGACAGCCTCTCCCGGAGCAGCTCCCTTGGATGGGGGTTAGCTGCGTAACTTGAACCGGCTCTCGGCCTCTCGTCATGGCCCTCTTTCGCGATGTAACTTCCCATGAGTATATCTCGTGGACTGAATAAAAAGGTTTCGCTTGTTAACGCGTCTCTGCGATAGAGATTCGTCTCGGTTTGCCTCTGGCTGGTGTACACGTCTGAATACTTTACGTCAACCTGATTGTGGCGACTTCTAAACCGCCCCGGTGTGGACAGCAACCCGCCGCTACCCGTCTTCCCGGCGAACCAGCGCCGCAGCACGGGCGGGACACGCAGGCCACGCCGTGGATTTAGGCCCAATTTAGTATAAATCGAGTTTCCTTTGTGGGGGTAAAAAACAAAACAACAAAACCCGATGATTAAAGTGAAATAAAGAAAAGCTGGGATAAAATAGAGCCCCAAAACAGCTCCAACTAGACTAAAGAACCCTATAGAGATGAGTGATAATAACTGCTTCTCTCTTTGAGACATGGCGGCAACGCGCCGCCGGAGTACTTCATATCCAATAATGCGTCACATGATCAGTTTCTTCTTCTTCTACTTCTTTTTGTTTATCGGCGGGTTGTAACCATAGCTTTATTGGTGCATACCGCCACTAAATGTACAGGAGTATGTAACAATAGCGTTCATGTATTTTCTATGGTCTTGAAAAAAAATAGATAAATAAATATATAAATAAGTGGGGGGTTAGGCTATATAAATACTAAATTATTTTAAATAATCCTGTCTATAGTCGATCACTGCCTTCTGTGTAAGTGATACACCTTATCCTGCGGTTCCCAGTATGCCACCCAGGCTTTCATTCTCGTGAGCAGTTTCCTTCCTTCTATTTTCCCTTTAACACCATGTGCACACATTTTTTTGTATATTATAATAATTTCTTCCGGTGGTTTCTCTGTTCCATCTTTCCTGCCACTTTTTAATTACTTAATTTTTAATTACAATTTTTTTTAATTGCTTTAACTTCTGCTTTTCCATACGGCATATCTATTATATTGTTTATTTTTGTTGCTATTTGGGCGGTTTTGTTTGCTCGCTCATTTCCTTCGATTGCTACATTGGCAGGAACCCAGCAAAATATAACAGAAATTCCTGTTCTGTGTAGAACAGGAATTTCTAAAAGGAGGTCCTGCCTGCTTGAGTTCGAACTCTTAATACTTTGGAGGGCTGCTAATGAGTCTACACACAGTACTGCTCTATCTTGTCTCACTTCCTCCACCCACTGTACCCCAAAAACGATTGCCATCATCTCTGCTGAACTGACATTTGATTTGGTAACCTTTTCCCAATATTGATCTGCATTGATGGGATGGATACACCTAGTCCTACTTTTGAATTTTCATCTTTGGAGCCATCTTTATAGATATCTAAACACCCAAAGTGATTGTTTTTAATATACTTAGCCTACTTGCCTTGCACGTTTTCTCATCCTCTTCCCACTCTTTCCTCATTTCTATTAAGTTTAAATCTTTCTCTATGTCAGGAAATAACCAAATTGAAACATTACTTATTGGAGTAGAAGTCACTTTTAAATTACTTACCCCATATTCTTCTGATTTTGCTTTGGTTACTCATCCAAATTCGTTACTTTGATGCGTTCCATATTCCCAACATTCCTGTATGACATTTTTGGCAGGGTTTTCATCCACATCCCTGTAGTCTGCTCCAGTATTCAAGTAACATTTTGTATTCAAGTAACTTTTTTGCATTTTAGTTCTATCGTTTCCATGTGTTCTCCGTGTGCCCTTTTGGTCTAGCTACATCCCAAGATTTTGAACTTTTTCCATGCTTTTTCCATATAGTTGTATATTCTGTGCATCTATCCTTTTCTTATTTGTTATTGTCATAAACCATGATTTAGGCCTACTTAAAGAAAGCTTAAAACCCCAGTTGTATGACCAATCTTCTACATTTCTGACTGCTTGCTTCATTTTCTTCATCACTAGTGTAGTGTCTCTTCCCCTTGTCCAGGTTGCCCCATCATCTGCGTACAAAGCCGACCCAATTCTTCTATCCAAATTCATAAAGATATCGTTGATCGTAATAATAAATACAACTGGACTAATAGCGCTCCCTTGTGGAATTCCATTTTCCATTTTAAGTTCATCAGATGCTTCTGATCCTACTTTTACTTTAAATCTTCGTTCTGATAAAAAAATCTCGGACCCAGTTATAAAATCTTCCTCTAATCCCCATCTTATTCAGTTTAATTAATAACTCCTCCCTCCACATGGAATCATAAGCCTTTTCAATATCAAAGAATACTATAATCATTAGCTCCTTCATTTTAAAAGTTTTCTCCATCTCATTGCTAACTTTAACTACAGCATGCATAGTTGGCCGCCCCTTCCTAAAATCATTTTGGTATGGAGCAAAAAGTCCTCCTTGCCCAAGAAAGTAATTTTGTCTCCTAACTAGAATTTTCTCCATCCATTTACAGAGATGGGAAGTTAGGGCAATAGGTCTATAATTACCTTCATTGTTTGCATCGTTTCCAGGCTTATTAAATGGCAATATTAATGCATTTTCCAACTTTTTGGAATTTTCCCTTCATCCCATATTTTTATTAAATACGTGCAAAATTAATTTAAGTACTATAATTGGCAGTTATTTTAACATTATGTAACTTAATTTGTCACAGTAGCAGTATTCTTAGCTCCATCTAGTACTATAACCAATTATTTCATGGTAATCTCAACATCCATTGCACTTTCCTCAATATCTTTCTTTATATACACATCCCTATTTTCCTTTAAAATGTCCTTTTTCCTTCGCTTGTGTTTATCGTCTAAATGGTCACCACTATGCACACTAGCAAATGCCTTTCCTAATAAGTCTGCTATTTCTTTATCTGTTATTGCCAGTATTTCACCGTCCTCCAACACAGATATTTTAGTAAATACTTTTCCACCACTCATTTTTTTCAGCATTTTCCTGACATTTTCCTCAAACACCTCCTATTTTAACTTCCCTCCCTATAATCCCTCCATGCGCTCCATTTACTATTCTTAATTGCTTTTCGTGCTATTGCCTTTTTTCCTCTGATAATTTATTGCATTCACTTGATTAAGACTATTAGGTAGTGTACTCATCGCACTATTTCGTTCTTTAATTGCTTCTGTACATTCATCATTCCACCATGGAACCCTCTTCCTTCCCCCCCCCCCTCCCTCCCCCCGCCACCTACTTGAATGGTATGCTTTTTACTGCTGCAATAATTATTAGGTATATGATTGCAGATGTATTTTCCTCAATATTTCCCTCCATTGAAACTGATTCTGCTACTTTACAACATTTTAATTTTTTTCAATCAGCTTAATTCAAACCACCATTTTTTATGACTTGGTCTTTTTTGTATATCTAGCTCCACATCTAATGCACATATTATTGGGAAATGGTCGCCTCCAATAATTGAGCTACTTTTAATGCTCCATTCAGCAGATGTTGCAATATTATTAGATACTAGCGTAAGGTCTTAACAGGACATTGTATTAGTATGAACAATCCGTGTACATTTCCTTTATTTAGGCAAACTGTCTTATATCCATTAGTTCTTCCCCTGCTTCTCCATTGCCATCAGTATGTTTACTTCCCCAAAAGTTATCATGAGCATTAATATCAACACACCATATTTCTCTTCTACTTCCTTGCTTCTTTATTATACTATCTAATATTTCTGGGCATAGTGCTCTGCAAGGATTATACAAGTTAACTACTACCATGTTGCCATCTGTTTTAAATATTTCAATGACTACACATTCAATTTCTGTTATGGTCAGTATTCTTCTAAATGCCATCCCTTCCCTTACAAATGTTTTTGCAAAAAAGCATATTTTTTGCACTTGCCATACTCATGCCCCCCTCCACATTTTGCACATCTCTGCCTCCATTTGCATTGTTGAGCTGTGTGTCCCATTCTCTGGCATTTGAAACGCCTCAAAGGTTGAGGAATGTACTCCCTTACTTTATAGTTTAAACAACCAATATGGATCTCAGAGCGGTCTCCATATCTGTCCACCCCTCACCGTCTGACATATCTGCCATTGTTACACACACGATACAGTTTGTTTGCAACCCGCTTTCTCTCACACGGCACGCCTTCACTCCCAGCTCCTTCCGGGATCCGACCCTGCGCCTTCTTCCATGATCAGCTTCTTCTTCTCTCTAGGATATATTGCGGAAAAAAAACCTGCTGAAGGTCTCTTTATATCCCATAATAAATCCCATCTTCTCCTTCTTCTTCGTTTCCAATTTAAGGTTGGCTCTCTTTCCCGTCCGTCTCCTCCCTCCTGTCGCCTACTTCCTGTCTCCTACCTCCTGTCTCCTGTCTCCTACCTCTTGTCTCCTACCTCCTGTCTTCTCCCTCCTGTCTCCTACCTCCTGTCTCCTCCCTCCTGTCTCCTATCTCCTGTCCCCTACCTCCTGTTTCCTACCTCCTTCTACTACCTCCTGAATCATGCCTCCTGTCTTTTGTCTCCTACCTCTTGTCTCCTCCCTCCTGTCTCCTGTATCCTACCTCCTGTCTCCTCTCTCCTGTCCCCTACCTCCTGTCTCCTCCCTCCTGTCTCCTATCTCCTGTCCCCTACCTCCTGTCTCCTACCTCATGTTTCCTACCTCCTTTCTCCTACCTCCTGTATCCTTCCTCCTGTCTCTTGTCTCCTACCTCCTGTCTCCTCTCTCCTGTCACCTACCTCCTTTCTCCTCCCTCCTTTCTCCTATCTCCTGTCTCCTCCCTCCTGTCCCCTACCTCCTGTTTCCTACCTCCTGTCTCCTCCCTTCTGTGTCCTCCCTCCTGTCTCCTCCCTCCTGTCTCCTACCTCCCTTCTCCTACCTCCTATCCCCTACCTCCTGTCCTCTACCTCCTTTCTCATACCACCTGTCCCTTACCTTCTGTCTCCTGTCTCCTTTTCCCTACCTCCTGTCTCCTACTTCCTGTCTCCTACCTCCTGTTTCCTGTCTCCTATCTCCTGTCTCCTGTCTCCTACTTCCTGTCTCCTACCCCTCTGCTCTAGGGCTCCACACACTAACATACGCCCTTCCAATTAAAAAATAAAGTCAGATTATATCAATATGTTAGTAGTTTTTTAAACTATTAAATTACTTTTTTTTTGTGGTTTCGCAGAAAGTGAAGCTTTGTTTTCACTTCTTTGACATGAATCCTATTGATCACGTTACTGTTACGCCTTCTGTGTACCTCGCCGTAAATATAAAGAATAAATATAACTTTAATAACTACAAAAACATTGAACACGTCAAATTATTATCTATTGGACATTTGTTGCATTGAATGTTTTTCCTTTAAAAGGTTTGGGAGTCTCGTCTTCAGTAGCCTGGGTTAGGAATAACTAGATCATGTTTTATTTGATCTATTTTTAGTTTCTTATTTACGAATTGATATCAGAGGATAAGTTCGCTCTTCACGCATCTACTATTTCTATTGGTACCCTTTCATAACCACTAGATGGCAGCCCTCCCTCCACTTGAATACAATAATTATGGGGAGACCAGATACTATTTTGCCATAACTATAGGTACACAACAAAACATAATCATATTTTCTCTGTCATGGTTTTTGAGCATGTTTGTTGTGCCTTATGGCCATTACATTGCCATTATTGCCTTAATCATAAAATTATTCAAATGTATCGTAATTAATGTTATCTAAGGATTATAAAGTGTTTTTGTGCGTGAATTACGTATTGAATGTAAACACTATTTCTTGGATATTTAATTGACTCAATGCAAATATCCTCATGTTAATCTAAGTTTATCTGGATCTTTCTGATGGGTAACCTGATGCCATGCACGGTTGGGGTGAACCCTGTCTGCAGGTTGTGTTCTCCAACGCCACCATAATGTAGGTTAACCTCCTCAGCCCGTCCTGTCTCTCAGCCAGAAGCTCCCCCACCTCGTCCCTATCCTACCATCTGCTGTTAAGAGGATAGGCTAATTACCACCGCCTCCTCCCTCAGACAAACAGACACCCATGTGTCTGCATGGCAGTTGTGGTGGTTTATACAAGTGTATATGTGTGTGTGTTTGTGTGTCCTATCAGGCAGATGGGTGTGTATATTTTTGTGCGTACTCTATTAGACATATGTATGTGTGTTGTGTGTATTTGTATGTTTTTGCGTGTGTGTGTGTATATGTATCAGGTGTGTGTGTGTGTGTGTGTGTGTGTGTGTGTGTGTGTGTGTGTGTGTGTGTGTGTGTGTGTGTGTGTGTGTGTGTGTGTGTGTGTGTGTGATCTATCAGGTGTATGTATCTTTGTATGTTTCTGTGTTTGTGTGCGTACTATATTCCTGTTTGCAGATGGCCCATGTGCCTTCTCACCACCATAAGCTCTGCAGCTGGCCAGCCCCGGAGCAAAGCCTCTGTCAGAATGAACAGAGACTGTTTTGACTGCTGGAAAGTGGGCCATAGGGATTGTCCTGCTCAGTGCCACAGGATCGATGCTTGGCCAGACAATAGATGAGGTATACCCAGAAAAGGCCGGTCCCAGTATACTGCAGTAGCCACCCATGTAGCTGTAGGTACTGGCCTCCTAACCTAGTCTATGAGACATGAGCCCGACGGGCAGTGTTCCTACAAGACTATTCGGTAAAACATTGCAAAATAACCTATATACTAATATATCTTAAAAATAATATATATAGATAAATACAAGCTACTATATTATGTACGATTTTATTTTATTATGATCATATTATATTATTACATATGCATATTCAGTATGTATTTTAAGTAGTTTAATTTTAAGCCAAAAATACCCACAACTGGATATTAAACTACCAGATTTGAATCTGTAAAATCGAAACAGATGTGCAAATTACAGCAAATAATCCAGGGAGACAAATGGTTGCATGTTGGTGTGCGACCAAGAGAGCGTGTAACTGAGAACTCCAGAGAAACGTCTGAATGAAACGTGCTGCATTCAGGTGTACAACTGTGTGTTCTGTCAGGGGTTCTAGAGACGGCCTTTTGTGGAGGCTCTGGGGAAGAAAGTCACCGGCTAGGATGGAAATGGAGTGGACTCACAAGGGCCCTTTGTCCAAAAGGGTCAGAGAGTGGGCGTGGTATTGGCAAGACCCCTAAACACACACACACACACATGCAGGAAGGGACACACGCATGCACTAACAGACACACACAAACGCACACGCGCGCACATGCAGGCAGGCATGCAGGCATGCACAAAGTCAAACACACACACACACACACACACACACACACACACACACACACACACACACACACACACACACACACACACACACACACACACACACACACACACAAGAGCGCACACACAGGCACATATTCAGGGAGGCCTGCAGGCATGCACAGATGGGTGGAATGGTGACCCAAGGAGCAACCAGTTGGTTGGGGTAATGATCTATCATCTGTTTTAACATTGGCGCCGGATGCTGCGTCGCGCAACATGGCCCCTCCTCCTGCCGGGAGCTGCGTAGCGCAACATTAGCTCTTCTGCCGGCTGCTGCGTGGCGCAGCATTTTGTACACGTGATTGTTTTCATGACGAATGCAGCAAATAACTCACTCTGGTTGGTTAAAATAAACATGAGGTGGGTCTTAAGGCTTTGGTAAAGATCTGGTGACCACCAAAATGCACTTTGGTTGGCTGAAAATCACGTCAATCAATCAGATATACACGTGATTTTCTATCTTTGTTTTTAGTGACGCGTCTAGCTGGCGACCGAGAAGTAGCAATGAACATGGAGGATTTTGATAGCGATGGCAGTGATATTGACATAGAATTCAAGGGATTTGAGTATGAGAATGAGGACGAGAATGATTTTGTGCCGGTTGATCCACTGGATCGGGCACAGAAGTGTGAATTTTTGGACACCGAAGGAGAGGAGGAGGATGACTTTCGGAGATTCCAGGTGGACTGGAGAACCGGCAATTACCAGCCTCGGAAAACAAAGACATTCTCTCGCACACCGGGGGTGAAACAACCGATCCCCTTGGATGCTAGCCCACTCGATGTGTTTTCCAGGATCTTTACCGATCAGCTGTGGGACACGTTATTGACCGAAACGAATCGGTACGCGCAACAGGTACGAGCTCAGACCCCCACGACCTCAAAGTGGACCCCGGTCTCGAAAACAGAAATGAAAACATTCCTCGGGCTGTGTCTTTGCTTTGGAATTTTAAAGCTACCAGCACGCCGCGATTACTGGAGGCAAACTAAGTGGCTCTACCAAACAAACGTCCCCAGGGCAATGTCAAGGGACCGTTTCGACATGATCTGGAGGTAATTATTTATGTTTTCTTTTCTTGTGCTCTCTTCCGAGTTCCATTCTCTTCTCTTAGAAAACGGAATGGCCAGTAATGATAGTGGTGCTATAGCAATTACTAATGGTGATGATGGTTGATAATGAATAAATACAATAATGTTAGTTATAAATACAATAATGGAATAATGAATAAATAGTAATACAATTATGAATAAATATAAATACTATAAATAACATAATACAAATAAACACAATGATGGAAATAAATGTCAGGCTCAAATTCTTTGTCATATATGCATTTTCAGATATCTCCATCTAGAAGATAACTTGGACCCTGCCTTGGATAAATCCGATAAGCTGTGGAAGATCCGGCGGTTCATGGACCTCCTCTTGCATCAGTTCCAGGCCCTCTATGAGGTCAATGGGTTTGTGAGCGTGGATGAGTCCATGGTAAAATACAAGGGACGCCTTGCCTTCCGGCAGTACCTCCCCATGAAGCCGGTGAAGTGGGGGATAAAGGTGTGGGTCATGGCAGAGAGCAATACAGGCTACGTAAACAATTTTCAAGTTTACACAGGGGCCATTGCAGGCAAGACCGAGACAAGCCTGGCTTACCGGATTGTGTCAGACCTGGCTAAACCGTATTTTGGGTCAAACTTGTGTGTTTACATGGACAACTTTTACACCAGCGTGAAGTTGTTGCTGGATCTGCAGGTCAGGGGTGTGCAAGCGTGTGGCACGGTGCGTGCCGGGAGGAAGGACCTCCCTAAAAACAAGGAGCTGACTAAAAAGGCTGGTCTAAACAAACACCAATTCAATGTGGCACAGCAGGATGACCTCACCTTCTGCGTCTGGCAGGACACCAAAACAGTCATGGTCCTGTCCAACTTCCATGACCCGACAGCTAATGGGTCAGTGAAGAGGAGAACCGGTGGGCAACGCCAGATTGATGTTCGGGTGCCAGCATGTCTTGCTGATTATCAGCAACACATGAAGGGGGTCGATTTACTGGACCAGATGGTGGCCTACTACCAGATACGCCACCGGTCTACGAAGTGGTGGAGGAGGCTGTTCTTTTACCTCTTTAGTGTGGCGGGCTACAATGCCTTTGTTGCTGCCAGGTCTGTGGGAGGACCTGGATGGAAATGCAGCAGGAGCGGCTACAAGGACTGGCTGGAGGATCTGTCCCAGGAGCTGATCGTCCCTGTCACAGCAAGAAGTGCTCCCTGTGTGCTCCCCACCGCCCCAACAGGAGCTTCTGCTGACCATGATCTGGCTCAGATCAATACCAAGAGGAAGACCTGCAGGGAGTGCTCTCTAAAGCACAGCGGCACCGACATGCGTCCAGGGTCTACATTGATGGGGTGCAAGCAGTGCAATGTCCCTCTGCACCGCGAGTGCTTCATGTACCACGTTGGTCGCGAGACCAGTTCCACCAGTTCCACCTCAGGACTTTCCTATGGGTTGGAACTGTAGTTCTGACCTTTACAATGCTTTGGTTAAAATGTTATTTGTTGTATTTTATATTGATTTATACTGTTTTTTCTTCTTAATCTTGTTTTGAGAATGTTTTTAAAATGTTGCTGTTATGGTTGTGCTCAGGGAGCATGTTTTAATAAAACCTGTAGTTCTTACCTTTACAATGCTTTTTATTTCATGTTTCTAGGTGCTCCAGAGGCTTAGATATTAAGGTTTATGTAGACGTTGACAATTCTTACTATTTTCTCTGAAAACCCTCAGGAAATGAGGTTCTTTTTCCTAGAATAGCATAGGATTTTAGCAGGCGTTTTTAGCAGGCGTTTTAGGCATAAATGGGTTAAGGTACAATGGACTGGACATCCTGGGTTCGGATCCCAAAGCAAGTACCACTGGGTGAAATGGTTGAATGCCGCGTTCAGAATGTGGAGCCTGGCTTATTGGCATTGTCCATGAATCTTTTGAATGATCTTTTTGGATGCATGGTTTTGATATTTATTTTGTTGTGGTAATTATTAAAGGCACCCAGTGCAACTTTCGAGGCTTAAAAATAAACATTCAATTTCTAGTCTTTTTTACACGTAAGTTTCAATAACTCCATACCATTACATACCGACATTCAATCAGCAAAGATGAGACGTCGTTGTCTGGTGAGAACTGATAGAAAATCGATAACAACAACAATGCCGCCATTTTCTTTATTTTTTGTAACCTACAATAAATAAAGCAGGCTTCCAGTCAATGGAAAAATGGCTTCTCCCCACCGGCGATTGTTGTTTACGATTTTCTATCAGTTCTCACCACACAACGACGTCTCATCTTTGCTCCTTGAATGTCGATATGTAATGGTATGGAGTTATTGAAACTTACTACGTGTAAAAAAGACTAGAAATTGAATGTTTATTTTTCATTGAATGTTTACATAAAGTTGCACTGGGTGCCTTTAAGAACAGAGGAGCTATATTGAAATGATCCTATACTGGAACATATGTTAAAATAAATTAACAAGAATTTAAAATCACAAGAAGCAGCTGTCATGTGATCTGAACCAGCGGCTTGTCTTAATGGACTTGAAAACTGCACCACAATGCGGGGGACACACATGAAACACACTGTTCTACGAATGTTTGTTCAACGAAATACACATCTTTATTTTCTGTAATATTGTCATCTCAATTCTTTGCAAATTATGTTCAAAATCTCAATAAATATATTGTTCTCATAAAAAAAGTAGGAAAACTATCTAATGAGCAAGGCTCAGTACAGACAGTAGCTCATATGCAACAGTCTCCAAACATGAACTGAATCGGAATCAATAAATAGAACACTGAATATGGCTATATAAAATGAACATACATCTCAAATATCAATATCACTCACAGAAAGGCCTGCTTTCCAAATGAACTGAGGGAAAACCACAATCCTTTACTTTGAACGGTGAACTTTTTGAATGAGGTTCACCATTTGGTAAATTTGTCCTGAACAGTCTTTGGTCCACACAGAACAGAGCTCCTCTGGTCTCAGAGGAGGATAGCTCATCATCTCAGTTACATTCTGTGGTTTCCTCTCAACGCTACAACGCTAAAGTGATCGGGTTGAACGGGGTACATTTGGTATACATCTGTCGGTGAAACAAAATATAGCAAATAATATCAAATAAAAACAAGAAAGAACCAAGCTAAAAACATGCATGGGCAGAAATACAAACAGAGAGAGAGAGTCGGGAAACCAAGAGCTTGAGCCACAAGACACATGGTAGTCACAAACGTCTATACTAATTAAGTTCCATGAATTAAACATTTGTGCTAATGTTGCTAATGCTAATGTTGATGTTTCATCAGAGAAAATAGGATTATAAGATACTCCTTTTGCATATTTTTTTTTATCAATTTATTTTTGCTTTAATATCAAACCGTGTTGACGGATTCAAAATTCTAATAAGTTAAGGGTCATGTGTCAAGTAACGTTTTTTGATTGGCCTTGTAATGAATTCAAAGACATTGTACAGCCCTGATGTAAGCAAACCTGATCTCAACTCAATTCCTCCATGATCATGTCTATGATTTACTACAAACATAAGGAAGGAAACGACAGCTCAGATTACTTTTCTGATCGCTACACTTGAATGCTGGATAAAAACAAATGACTCAAAACAAATACTGACTAAAGAGTCTGAAACGGTTTCCTATATATAACCTATTAAATAATACAAGAATAACTTAGAACACATGTTTGAATAAATAGCATAATACAATACCGGTATATCAAAAAAATCCATCTGTTCTTTGAAAGATAAAACGTACGCATCCAACAGTTGCAGATAACTGTAGCATATATACTTTCTTTAGAACAGATGCTGCTATGGAGAAAATTGAGGTTTTCAAGATGGCGGTGCGCACAGTCGCAGCGGCTCGGAGCTCTCCCCCTAGTATAACTGTGCAGCTGGAGGAGGCCTCTGACAAAAGGTCGTTGTCTTGTACAATGACAATAAAGATTCTTTATCTATGTTACAAGGGTTTTGGCCATTGCCATAGTCGAAATCAACTATGGCAATGGGCAATGCTTCAATGAAACATTGACTATTGATGTGTGACATCACATGGATCAGATACTTAGACCATAAGGTTAAAGGGCACAGCCCCTTTGGTTGTATAACATTTCTGGGCTTAGTCCAAAGTCAACGTTAAGTCAAACTACTAAATGGATGCTTATTATTCTCCCCCATGAAGACGACTATGAGAATAATGTCCCCACTACATTCATCATGTACTTGTTTAAATCACAAATCCATCCCCCAACTCAACAGCAAACACACAACACACACGCACGCGACAACCTTTAGTCAAATGTGAAGTATAGTCTCTTAATGCTGCATGTCAGCGTTGAAACTGGTGACCTCACATGGAACAAGCCCCTGTAAGCCAATCAGGCCTTCTGCTAAAACCACATCTCAGCCCAGTGGAGACACTCCACTCACTCCCAGCCGTTGTCCTTGATCATGTGGGCAAGCTCTATGATGAATTTGCCCTCCTTGTATTTCTGACTGCTTTCAAATGCATGCTCCTGCAGAGGAAAACAGAAAGATGAGAGCAAAAAATATACGCCTTTCAGGAACGCAACAACCACATTGCATGGTAAGTACTTGGTTGAATCTGATGCATTTCATGAGACTCCATTTGAAGCCAGTGTCAGTGTGTTATAAGCAATTTCAAATTTCACACCCACTACTAAGTGGCACTGGTAAATGCATAATCATAGGATTTTAAACTGGTAAGAAGCATGGGAAATTCACATAGATTGCTAATCCTAATGGCTCCCCCTCCGATACGTCAATTAATTAAAAAATAATTAATAGAAAAGAAAACATATGCAAACATTTTGTAAAATAGATAGAAAATAAAGGCAAAGTTCAAAAAATTCCTTTTTTTTTGGAAAGTGCAATGTATTTAGGTTTTGGCAGAAAGCTAAAGCAAACATAAAAGTCTTCAGTCTTGTTTTAAAAATGGTCAGAGTTGGGGCAAGTCTTAAATCCTCAGGGAGTTTATTCCAGCTATTTGTTTCATAGTAACTAAATCCTGCTTTCCCATGTTTCATGTTTACTCTGGGATAATTAACAGATTGGTCTCAGAAGATCTTAGTGGTCTAGAAGGCTTATGCAGTGGAATCATATCAGTTAAATATTTTGGGCCTAAACCATGTAGGGATTTATAGGTTAGCAACATGATTTTAAAATCAATTCTCTGACCTACAGGAAGCCAATGTAACGATTTAAGAATTGGTGTAATATGTTCAATTTGTAGGTCTTTGTTAGAACTCTAGCAGCATCATTCTGAACAAGCTGAAGTTTCCTTAGAGGTTTTCTTTGGAGACCTGTAAGGAGACCATTGCAGTAATCAAGCTTACTAGTGATAAAGGCATGTACACGTAAGTCTTCGGTTGACATTTTGACGTGTGTGTATATTAACGCTGACATTTTGTAAGTCTTCGGTTGACATTTTATTGTAGCACATAGCATAGCGGTGCCTTGCCCACTGTCCCAAACAAGGACCAACTCCAACCCACTCCACCCACAGGCCAGTGGGCCCGGTGTCACGGCTGTGGTGGGGTCTGTGTTCTTAGTGAACATGTCGATTTGGCATGGGCCGACTTTAGCCCGTACTCTATAGCTGGATGCCTGGGCTTGTTGACGCAGTGGCTGAGTGCCTAAACCAGAGTCCTGATAACCAACTGAAACTCACGTATTTCCAGCCCAGGGTGGTCTTGCAGCTCTCACAGAAGATGTCCGCCACGGCGTGCAGCCCGGTCAGCAGCAGACGCTCTTCTGCCGGACCACAGCCCACGTTGACACTAGGGAGAGACACCAGCAGAGAGAGAGACACCAGCAGAGAGAGGGAGAGCCACCAGGAGAGAGAGAGACCAGCAGAGAGAGACACCAGGAGAGAAAGACACCAGGAGAGAAAGACACCAGGAGAGAGAGAGACACCAGGAGAGAGAGAGAGACCAGCAGAGAGAGACACCAGGAGAGAAAGACACCAGCAGAGAGAGAGACACCAGCAGAGAGAGGGAGAGCCACCAGGAGAAAGAGAGACCAGGAGAGAGAGAGAGACCAGGAGAGAGAGAGACACCAGGAGAGAGAGAGACACCAGCAGAGAGAGAGACACCAGGAGAGAGAGAGACACCAACAGAGAGTGAGAAACCAGGAGAGAGAGAGAGACACCAGGAGAGTGAGACACCAGGAGAGAGAGAGAGAGACACCAGCAGAGAGAGAGACACCAGCAGAGAGAGAGACACCAGGAGAGAGAGAAACACCAACAGAGAGTGAGACACCAGGAGAGAGAGAGAGAGAGAGAGAGACCAGGAGAGAGTGAAACACCAGGAGAGAGAGAGAGAGAGAGAGAGAGAGAGAGAGAGAGAGAGAGAGACCAGCAGAGAGAGAGAGACACCAGGAGAGAGAGAGACACCAACAGAGAGTGAGACACCAGGAGAGAGAGAGAGAGAGACACCAGGAGAGAGTGAGACACCAGGAGAGAGAGAGAGAGAGAGAGAGAGAGAGAGAGAGAGAGAGAGAGAGAGAGAGAGACACCAGCAGAGAGACAGACACCAGCAGAGAGAGACACCAGGAGAGAGAGAGAGAGAGAGAGAGAGACACCAGCAGAGAGAGAGACACCAACAGAGAGTGAGCAGGGGGCTGCATGGGGCCCTCTGATCACAGGACACTGTTGGTAATAATACATCATATATAATAATAATAATAATCAGTTTTTTATAGTGCTTTTCTAAGACATATATATATATATATACATATATATATATATATATATATACATATATATATATATATATATATATATATATATATACATACATATATATATACATACATATATATATACATATATATATATATATATATATATATTCTTCTTAATATTAATACAGTATTTAGATTAATTCTGACATGTTATCATCTTCAGAAACGCTCTATTAGCCATGTAACCCACTACAAATATACATTCAGCATCACCTGCAACAGGGGCAAATGGGCATTTACACTACAGTTTACTGAACTACACTACACTAAACTGCACTATACTACATTATACTGCACTATACTATACTACACTACAGTGCACTATACTACACTAAACTATACTACACTACACTAAACTATACTAAACTGTACTATACTGTACTAAACTAAACTATACTACACTACACTACACTACACTAAACTACACTCCACTACACTACACTACACTAAACTATACTACACTACACTAAACTGTACTATACTGTACTAAACTAAACTAAACTACACTACACTACACTACACTAAACTACACTCCACTACACTACACTACACTAAACTGCAATACACTATGGGTGCAAAATGGAGGCAGAGGGATTAAAGTGCAATCATCAGTGTAACGGTCCGGGCTGCAGCCTGTTGGACCCTATTTGGTTTGACATCGCCAGACTGTTTCAACTATTGAATAATAACTGATAATAAAGATATAAAGTGTAGGGTGAGGGTGAAATAAAGAGGAACACTTACACAGCATTGAAGAGGTACGCTCTACCTTGACTGCCTTGGAATGACTGAGAGAAAGAGAAACCCAGAGACACGTGTTCAGTAGTACATGTGTTACTCTGGACCTCAAGCTAAATATCATACCAAGACATTCATCAAAAAAAGAACCACCACAGACCTCCCATCCCACTGTATGTTGATGTGGGAGTTCAGATTCTTTTATTTTGGGCAACAGTAGGCTTGCCGTGTCAGACGAGAACTGGGCATTTGTGGAAAGACGATTATCCCGGACACAACTAAAAGTCAGACCTAGTCACAACCTCTGTGTTACGCAGTTTACACTTACGACATCCCGAGGCATAATGTAATGTAATCCCCACTCATTTCCATCTTGAATAGCAGTGAACAAACATAAAGTAGGCGCAGACACAGCAACAACTCACAACTCTAAACAGCTATCTACAAGAATGACCCGCAAAAAAACATGTGAGTAATACCAACACAAAAAACAGGAACGAGTTGTGTTGAAAGGTTTTACGTGATGTTTTGAGATAAAACACTCTGCCACCATTTTGACTGTCAATGCGATTGAGGACGGAATTGTTTTCGTCTTACGACCTCCCTAAAAGTAAACCATCTAAATATCTAGAGCCAGAAAATGAACACAGTGTATTTACCAACATCAACCTTATTGTTGATGGACTTTGTGACATTTTTGGTAACCAAAACACTCTCTGTTGGAGGGAAAACCATGAAGATAAGTGCAGGATGTTTGACCTTTACGGGACCTTTCTCCTAATCAGAAAATGAAGCCACGGTCTTTGTTTTGTAAAGTTCTGCGTCCATTTCTGCATATATATGTGTGTGTGTGTGTGTGTGTGTGTGTGTGTGTGTGTGTGTGTGTGTGTGTGTGTGTGGTCGGCTGCAACACAATGATCACCAGATGCTTTCACTAAGGTAGAGATATTATTTCCACTACATACATCAGCACGCGCACACACACACACACACACACACACACACACACACACACACACACACACACACACACACACACACACACACACACACACACACACACACACACACACACACACACACACACACACACACAGCATGCCCACTGCAATGAAGTCCCCCCTTGTTCACATTATAATAGCGTATGCAGTGCACACATCTCTGGGTTCAGCCTTGCTTTAACTGCCACAGCAGAGCCTTGGCAAACGGCCAGTGGCCGCGCCGTGAAGAACAGCTAACAGGGACAAACCATGTCCCTGAAGCAGCGCTATGCAGGGAGCCAGCCGACCGTTGAGGCTAGAGCCACGCCTGGACATGTTCTCGGCCTCCTTCCCCACCCATACGTCCTTTGGCCTCTCGTTTGGCCCACGTCCTTCACTGTGTGCAGGACGTGTTTCCATCAAAAATACAGATTGCCCCCTTGAACTTCACAAGAGGCTTGAGTAGACAGCCTTCCAGTGGGGGGAGATACTATTGACCTATTGAAGGATAAATCACCATTGTGTGTTCATTTCTCAACCCCTATAGCCAGGAATACTGCTAACATGGTTATACTCGCATTCCCTTCATGGGGGATGTAGTTTAGAGCCATTCTTGATTATGGGAGGTCTGCATGGAGTTCCATTCCCAAACAACCACATTTCAAAGTTTGTAGAAGCTCCTCAGATGGCCTTCATCAGACAAACCTGCTCACGGTAGGTCCTCTAACGCAGCGGTCCCCAACCCCCGGTCCGTGGGTCATTTGGTACCGGTCCGCAGAGAAAGATTATTATTTTATTTTAATTTTTTTTTATTTATTTTTTAATTCACTTCGCAATACTGTCACTCTTTTACATGCCATAAGTCTATATGCAGTTGTTAGATTGCATATAACATGTTTGCATTTTTGGCAACCTCTGCGCAACATAACCCAACCACCCCCCCCCCCCCCCCGGTCCGTGAAACTTTTCGGAGAATCATACCGGTCCTTGATGCTGAAAAGGTTGGGGACCGCTGCTCTAACGGGCTAGCCTATTCACATACAAATCACTTGTTACTGCATTGGAAGTGTGTTGGAGTATATTTTGGTGAAGTGCAGGCATGACGTATGCTTGTCATTCTTGGATGACATCTTAGCGTACACCCATTTTAGCCTTTTATTTTAGAATGATTCATCTGAGGGAAAGTAAAACAAACTGTGACACCAAGCTGAGCTCAGTAGTCGTTACAATTATTATAAGATATCAAAGTACTAACAAATAGCATTCATTAAATTACTAAAGATTATTCTTCATTAAGGGGATACATAAATACATACAGACAACAGAGACGTGAATTTATGTAACATCGTTCAATTTCTTTGCTCGATGTTTCATTTTCTTAATGTTTACCTCTACTGTCCTGATCTTTCTACTGTGACACTCATAATTCCCGTCTGGAACGTTCCATCTTATACACATAATGACCACAACCAACCACATCCTGGTGAGAACAATGAGATGGTCCAGTGACTGCTCCGCTTGTGTGATAACTGTGGAGCAGCAACAGCCTTAGAAGAGACACCAGCCATGTTGTGCGTGGGTCGGCTTAGCTCAGGAGGTAGAGCAGTTGTCTTGTAACTGAAAGGTTGCTAGTTCGATCCCCAGCTCCTCCTAGCTGAGTGTTGATGTGTCCCTGAGCAAGACACTTAACCCTAACTGCTCCTGACGAGCTGGCTGTCGCCTTGCATGGTTGACTCTGCCGTCGGTGTGTCAATCTGTGTATATTAACCGATGTAAGTCGCTTTGGATAAAAGCGTCTGCTAAATGCCCTAATTGTAATTGGTGAGCTCAATACCTTGGATATGAGTTCATCGTGGTTGGCCAGGTGTGCGCGGCAGTGGATACAGCTGTAGGTGCGGTGGCAGCTGGGCAGGTACGCCTGGAAGGTTTTCGAACGTGTCATCACAGTGGAACCTTGGAGGAGATCACCCAAAGGTGGTTGGAGAGTGAGTGGAAGGTGCACACCTGGAGTGACAGAAGAGCTATTTTCAAATATGCTCACTTGTGGAAACAGTATGTGCCGGACGATCACTAATTGACAAATCAATTAATTAATTTCCAATTTTGAGGTCAACGATTCGATTCTGAAGCGATTATTGATGCAACAATTTTTTTTATGTACATTTCCATGCGTGATTTTCAAAAATATATACATCTGGGTTTGCTACTCAGAGTTTGCTAATCACTTCCTACTTTTGTGATGATCATTAAAGACAACAGAGGAATTAACTTATCTAATATTTCATAAGAGAATAAGCTTTTGTCACAAATATGACTTTCTATTAACAATGCAATAATCAATGCAGCTTGCATTATAACACAATATGGAAGCATGCAAAAAATAGGTTTCAGTTTTATTTTCTTTCTAATCTTTCTTTTCTATGTCATTAAAGGAAAAGCGGCTCTTGAATTAGATTGAGTTCTTGTGTCTGGCTGTGAGTTTGCGCGCATGCTATGCGTAAGCTGAATCGCAATCGTGTCAAGAAAAATCTGATTGGCCAATACACACTGAAGATAAATTCAATAATTCAAAAATTACAAAAATTATCCCTCTCTAGCGAACAGAATGTTGCAGCAGGCAAAAAGAAAAAAATCACTAATTGACAAATCAATTAAATTATGAATTACAAAATAAAACTGCAACATGAATCATGGGATAAAGTGCAGTAAAAGGTGTGCATCTGCTGTACACTACTCTTACGTTGCATTATGGGTATTAAGTATAGTGTACCATGTGGGGCACCAGGGGAGAGGAAGCTTGCGTAGCAAATGTGGAAGTAGCTCTCCTCTCTCTATCACAGCTCAACCAGAGGGAGGCTGGCTTCATACCTAAGAGTTCAACTCAAACTCCCCCTGAGCTGGCTGTCATATCGACAAAGCATACAAATCCACACCATGTTCATCTCCATGTGAATGCATATTGGTTAACCATTGATTGTAAAGCGACCCCAGCAGGGGAATGCAGGGAAAAGGGTAATATAAACCATAAAGATACACCATAAAAACACGTTAGTATGGTTAATTTTTTATTCAAGAAATCTATTTTCTTGAGAGCCAATTAAAGCCTTAGGTCGACAACGTTAACACTATCACAGATTCAGTCCCTAGAAACACGGCAGACACTTAACTGGGTAGTGTGCTGCGGCCAGTGAGACCTGGCTGTGATCGGTGGCAGAGGACAGGTGGCTGCTGCTGCTGCCAGAATGTTCACCAGTAAAACACTGCTTCACTTCCCCCCACCCTGGACACTGGGACAACTTGCTGACTCAGGGGTCTAACTAGAGGCACAATTGAGATGGGTGGCATGGGGGGTGGAGGGGGGGGTCAAACTGTGAAAGGAAGTGCTGAGGTTAGAACATTATGGGGCAGATGAGAGGGCAAGGGTCAAATGTGCTAACTGACACTGAACAGAGAAAAATAGTAGCTGTGTCTGTGTGTATGTGTGTGTGTGTGTGTGTGTGTGTGTGTGTGTGTGTGTGTGTGTGTGTGCGCACGTGTGTGTGTGTGTGTGTGTGTGTGTGTGTGTGTGTGTGTTTGTGTTGATGTCTGTGAACTGACCCATAATCAAAGCATATTGCAGGTATTGCAGGTCGGCCAACCCATGCTTTCAGACCCTTTTGATCTTCTCCACTTACAAGTGAAAAAGAAAATAGTTCAATGACTGATAATTATTTCATAAATAGGTTCTATATTTGTGAAGACAGAGGCAAATGATAGATCCTTGTTTTCTCGATTCAAGTTGAGCAAAAACAAACGTAAACCTTTCCTACCTGTGTCACACCAATGACTGAATGTTAGAGCCATGGCTGTCTCTGTAATACTCCTAAAATGAATGGATGTATGAATGCAGATAATAGTGTACAGTATGTATTATGTTATTGTTCAGAAGCAGAGATCAAGAAATTTCCCACCGGGACAATGAAATACGTGCACGTCTTGCCCACACATGGACACTCACACAAACACACAAATATGCTTAGCCCAAAATATCCTTTCCCCGGCTAGAGGCCAATAATAATAGTCCCAAACCATTCCCACACACCCACCCACCCACAAACACACAAAAAGTACCCCCCCCCCCCCACACACCCACACACACACACACACACACACACACACACACACACACACACACACACACACACTTCATTGTTCCCTGGCGGTTTCCTACCAGTTTTCAAAACAAGTCTTTTACGAGCCAAGCATGGCTAGTAGGCGCCATCAGGATACCAAAACAATATTATCAACACTTGAGGTGTACTTCTGATCAATGAGTGGAATGTTAAATGGTCATTCATTAGGTATTTAATTTATCACCTTAAGGCGATTGTTCAAACCAAATTATCAGTCATAATTACACATTAATTACCAATTCACCATAGAGTATTTTAGAGATATGTCTCTCACTTGGTTCTGTCTCTTCCAACAAGCTAAAGAAAGTCAAAGTATCTATTTGCGATAAGAGAAAATAATGTATTTACTCTGGATAAAGTGGTGTTTACTGTGGGAATTGCAGGATATACTTAGGGAAATGAAGTCTGTACCCCTGACCCTTGGAGATAATGTGACTTTTTCAACTGACTCCTACTTCTGTTCAGCTGCCAACCATGACTGGGAATAAAACTGACGATCAAAGTCAATTTATTTGGGGGTTTTGGTTGTTTCTGTAGAAGTAGTACTTTGTAGTTACGCAGTCGTACTTAGTTGACAGTGGATATACACGGCATAGGCCAGGCCTACTTGCTTTTAAATGCTGATGTGAAAGAAGCAAGATAAATACAAATAACAGTTCATCATTGTTTCCATTGGGTTTGAACTGGGATTGCAAACATAAATCGCCATGCGGACACTGGCAGATTGTATTATGGGGTCCATAATGCTTACCATGTGGGCAACATTGGAGATTATTGTTTCCATAAAATATTATAAAGGCTGTAAAAACAAAAAACATGCTTAGAAATGTGTTGAACTTGTTGGTTCTGTTCTTCCCCGGTTTTTTCCAACATTTGGAAATTAAGTATGAATTAAGGGTGTTCCATGATGTTTACTTTTTGCCTCAAAAAGACTGTTTCAACTATACAGATGGATGCCATCACAGAATCTTGACGAGCAAGCTGCAAACAAGCGGACTAGGGTTTCTTGAATCCCAATCCGCCGATAATCATTCCGAAGCACTCAGTCAGACTGGCAGGTGGGAATGGTTAGTGTTTTCCTCTGACTCTTTGAAAAAAACAATAACCCTTTATATGCTCATAGAAAACACAATAAACAGGTCACATATTTTCACAACAGTGGATTGGAAATCCTCAGCATTTCCAATACTGCAGCTAGGAATTGACTTTATTTACCAACTGCGGTAAGGTAGTGTGGGGGTTGTTATGTTTTAAACCACTACCTAAAGCCTGGTACAACCTTCAGGGCTACATCCAGGAATGGATGTTTGCATTTGTGGTATTGGCAAAACACAGTACACTTAATAACACCATCATATCTGTACCATTTATGTCAATTTCTGCATTAAAAGGCTATGTACATTGAAAAAAGTAGGCTAAATTAATTTGTGTAATCATTATCAGTATCATTAGACCTACTGCCGTGCAAATAAAAACATGAATTTGATCTTCATTACGACTTTCATCATACGTTTGTCCCATCAGCAGCCACATCGCCATGCAACAGCCCTGCTTGAGGTGTCACAACATCTTCAGTGAGACGAGGTTCAGAGCTCCAAGAGCCTGAAGCTCCATGATGCACCTCCAAGCATGGGTCTCCAATCATCAGACCCCCTGACATCCCCACAGTGAGGATGACACTCCGTGTCGAGCATTGTTGTATAACGCTCCTCTACGAGATCAATAATCCACGCTAGTCGTGTTACTGGTAGAAATAGAAAAACAAAAAAGGTGATTGGCACGAGATAATTACCTTATATTAAGAAAGACAAAACACGTTCCAACAGTTTCGCCTTGCTTGCTAAATTACTCTTTGTTCCGCTGTTGAAATCCTCCATGCAGCTTGCCACGTTAATTCTTAACTGTTAACTTTAGGAATCGATATGAATCTGCAGTCGTCAATGGGAAAATCTGCACAACACAGTACCAAGTTGATGTTGTTACGGTTCATCGTCAAGGCTGTTGAGTGGCAGTTATTCGTGGCCAATCAGAATACGGCATAGCAACATCCCTGTGTTCCTGAATCTTAGAAAGAGTTGGAAAAAATGGACCAATCACAGTTCCCCGGGAATTGAACGCAAAATGACTTTATTTTCGGTCAATCAAGGGATCGAAACCTTTGGAATGGTTTTATCATTTGAAAGACCAAATCGGTAAATGAATGTTTTCTTAATAGTTAACGTAAATTTCTTATTTAGCAATAATTTGTTTACAAAATTTAGCTCGATATAATCATGGGAATATAATTTCAAGAAGAATATCAGTATTGTTGAAGACAAAGAAATATTACTGTAGCTGAGGATCTAGGTACAACAGAGCCAGATGGTTGTTACCAAAACCCCTAATCTGGATATTAATCTCTTCTCCTCTGACTTTGACCATTTCAATAACAATATCCCCACCTGGTGGCCAACATGTTTGACGTTGTCGAGGCCCTGCACGTCACTATCGCGATAATTGCGCAGTTACCATAGAACGTGCAATACTAAAGAAAACACTTTCTTGAAGTAGAAACATCTAAAAACAGGATTGTGGACCAAAGATGTAATATATATTTGCTCATACACACAGCTGATTGTGAAAAATTGGTGACGTCCACAAGTGATGAACTTGTTGTTGTTGTTGTTCATAATACAATTGGATAGAGTGGCCTTCCGACTGTTTTGTAGTTCATGATCCTGTTTAACAGCATGATTTGAGATGCAAAAAATGGGGGGGGGGGGCGCGCCTCAGCAGTTGAGGAGCTGGGGTGGAGGAGGGCTGACGGTGGCGGCCCGCAGGATCCCTCGCAGCACCTTGTAGGCAGAGAGGGGCTGGTTCTCCTTGGGCGGGTAGCAGGGGCCCCGCTCCGTCTGGTAGGAGTAGGGGAAGCGCAGCACCCACAGGCCGTCCGCCGGCAGCACCAGCTCCGTCCTCTCGGGGTGGAAGACGGGACACGGGAGGGCGCCGGGCTGGACCTGGGGGGGGGGAGGCCGACAATCTATAAGGTTTTTATTGTTCACTTTCTTATTTTTCCTGGTGAAAGACGCGGGATCAATAGGACGTATTGCTTGATAAAGTCGTGCAAAGAAACTGGACTATTCTGAAGGGAAAATTAAAACATGACCTATATTCAGATGTTCTTACAATATTAGACCCGTATCAGAGAGGCGCTCGCGGCAGACCGCCCCAGGCCCGAGTGCAGGCACAGCCATCTTACCTGTGGGTTCAGAGTGATCTCTAGGGGAGCGTCGGGAACCAAGATGTAAAGGCGCATCAGCTGGGCGTAATGAGGCTTGAGGCCCCGCCCCTGAGCCGGCGAGGGCACGTAGAGGGGCATGTCTGTGTTGAGGACCCGGCTGGCCGGCTCCTTGGCGCCCCCGGGCCCCAGTACCTTCACGATCTTGTCGGGCCCCGAGCTGAGAAATCGGCGACCCCTGCTGTCCTCGTACTCAAAGCCAACAAAGGCCCTGGCCACGTCGTCCCGTCGCCGGCCCCTCCCCAGGCCCCCCGTGCACCCGCGCTTCCCCACCAGCGACTTGTTGGGGGCGGGCCACGACGACCCGCCTCCGTCCAGCGGCTCGGCCAATCCGGTGTCCTCTTCGGAGCTCCGGGAGCGAATCACCAGGTCCCACGGCAGCAGGAAGGAGGAGCCGGGCAGGAAGCCCGGCTGCTCCAGGCCCGTGTGGCAGTTGTACGACTTGGCCGGCCCCAGCTTGACCAGGGACCAGCTGGAGAACTTGGGGAGGAGCCCCTTGGGGCAGCCCGTGTGGAGCATCCCCGGGAGGTACTCCACGGTGGAGGGCTGCCGGTCCACCAGGCTGGGCCTCTTGGCGGAGACGTCGCTCCCGTCCGCCTCCCCGTACGGCCCCATGCTGTCCGTGGACTGCCCCAGGCTGAGCGCCAGGCTCAGGCCGGTGCAGTCTACGGGGGTGTGGCTGTGGGCCGCGCTGCCGGAGGCGGCCGTGGCCGGCTGCGGGTCCTTCAGCTTCTCCCCCTGGCTGGGCGGCGCGGAGCCGTCGGACCCGGGGCACGGCGCCTCCACGCAGGCGGAGGCGGGGGCCGGCGCGGGGTCCTGAGTGCTGGGCTCAAAGACGGGGAAGTCCACCCGCTCCAGCTTGGCGCAGCACTTGTCCTCCACCATCTGAAATACAGGGTGGAACTGTTACTTTATTGGCCCTTCCTCTTCTCTTTCACTTCAACTACAGAGAGCTCTCACACTATGGGTTGTCATTATTTCCAACTCATTGATTTAGTTTTCTGTTCCAAATCAGGCCTTGAGCTCAAATATGCAGTTGTGTTTAAAACTAAATATTGGATCGTATCCCCTTGTTGTTGTGTGATGGAGATCTCAAATTATTGGGATCAAGGAAACAATATGGAGGTCCAGGAATGCATAAAAAAAAAAAAGGTTAACCACAGAGTGATGTGCACTGACCAGAAAGAAGTCATAGTTGGCGGACTGGATATCAAACGGGTCCTCTCGGGGCGCTTGCTTCCGGCCACAGTTGCAGGCGTTGGTGGAGCGCCCCCGGCTGTTGTGGTGGAGGACCGGGGGGTTGTGGTCCATGTCGGGCTTCTCACCTGCAAACACATCAGATCACCTTGTTGAATGAAAAGATGGGGCTTAAAACGCGGCGTAATTTGTCTTTAGCAGAAGAAACCGAATTGAACGAACGGTCTTGAAATGTATTTTGAAACCAAGAACCGAACAGCTGTGAGGGTTTCACCTGGCTGTGGCAGCAGGTGGAACTTGTGAACACAATGTTGGTCCGTGAGACTTCGCTCTTCACACAGCTGGTGCCCGTTGCTCCAGAACTTGTAGCAGTCCTCGTGGAGCTGCAGGGCGTAGCGCTGGAAGGCGACGCCTCGGGCGTGTTGGCTGTAGACGCGCAGTGCCTGGGCCAGTTGGTTCTTGTGGACCGTGGTTGTGTAGTTGTGCGGCAGGTTAGACTGGTAGGCGCTGTGGGCCAGCGGCAGGGCTTTCTGGCAGCGGTTCTCAGAAAACTTTGCATCCGCATCGAGGAAGCCTTCCAAAACTTTCAGCTGGCTTTGCACTTTGAGAGCAAATTCTGCGCTGTCCTCCTCCGTGTTGTGTATGAGAACCTGGTGCAGTTTGCACGCCACCTGGACCCACTTGGCGTAGGTCGGGAGCTCAAAGTGCGAAGGCTGTGGGTTGCGTCCAACACTGTCGTCAAAACCTTTTTTAGTTAATACTAGATCTATGTGCTGCCAGAGGAAATCTTTCAAACTGCAGTCCACCAGCTGCCCACTTACCCCGCTGTAGTCGACATTAGTGTGGGGCAGTCTGGCCAACCGACGGATCTGTTGGTACCGTCTGGGTCCCGTCAGTGAGGAGTTTGAATCTTGTTCACGCAAGGCGCAGCTGGATCGCAGGTGTCCAAGCAACGCACCCAACGGGTCTTCAGCTGGCCCCGGGACCACGTACACAAACGCTTGGTTGGCGGGTACGCTGAACAAACAGTTGCTGCTCTGATTAGTGAGGACCCGGCTTTTGCGGAAAATGCGATAAATTTGGTCCTCCAAGGCGTGCTGGAGCCGCCTCCTCGGAGAATGTTTTTTGGGCTTGTCTGAGGTTCCTGCCGAATCAGTTCCCGTCGGCACTTTTAACGCTCCGTTAATCTGAAACACAAACAGCAGCCGAGGGGGGCAAGGGCGACAGTTGAGCTTCCACTCCTTGGAGACCTGGGTGTCTTTGACAGCAGCCCGGATCAGCGGGAGGACCTTCTGCCGCAGAGCGTCCAGGGCGCGGAACAGCCGGTCATAAGTGACGTCGAAGGCGCAGTTGGGCTGGACCAGGATGAGGACATGGCAGAGGGAGAACAGGTAGAGGAGGTGCAGACAGTGCTGTTTATCCATGCCCTTCCAGAGGTCCTGGGCGTCGGAGTGCCCGAGCTCCATGCTGAGAGTCTCGCATGCACGGAGGAGTTGTCGGTTGTCGTAGACTGAAGTGAGCACCAGATACAACACCCGGTTCTCCTGGCTGTAGACAGCCTGGATGAGGCTTCCGTTCTCCGAGTTATTCTCCTCGACTCCTCCGAACAGAGAGAAGATGTGTTTGTCTGCTAGCGTGTTTATCAGGGATTCTTTAAGGACCCCCATTTGCATCGCGCTTTTACCGAATATACCGAGTACACAGAGACCTTCGTCTTTATATAATGTGTCCTCTAATATCACGGACTGTACGAGTGCTTCGATACCAATAGAAAATGCCATTTTGGCCTACACCACCTGAACTCAAAACATAGAAACACAGCGCACACAGACACTACTTCCGGATCCGTCCTCTAAAATGTCCGTGTACAACACAGTCTATCCCTGAATAGTTCCTGATATAAACTAGTCCGGCCTGATGTTCTTCTGAATCCCAGAGCTAAATGTAGTGATTTTGGAAAACGGAACGAAAATGTAATATTACATTTATTGGGGATGTAGGAGCCAATTCCTTTTTTTTCATTTAGTTGCCGTTTTCTGTGTGTGTGTGTGTGTGTGTGTGTGTGTGTGTGTGTGTGTGTGTGTGTGTGTGTGTGTGTGTGTGTGTGTGTGTGTGTGTGTGTGTGTGTGTGTGTGTGTGTGTGTGTGATATATTAATTGATGACTAATTTATTGATTGGCGCCTGCTGTGTGTGTCCTACAGGAGTTCCTTCTCCTCAAGAGGAAAGGACCTGTGTAACTTTTGGCTCCATTGTAACAATATTTATCCTATATTCTTGTATACTTTAAGTTAACCTTACTTATACTTATTATCTAAGTGAACTGAAAAATAGACTGATGTCATTGACTACAGAGGGATGTGTGGCTGAGTGTTTGCCGGTCAACCCAGGACAACTGAGGTGTTGATGGAGAACAAAAGAAAAGGGCCCGGAGCCAGCCCCTTCCTGCTGATGTGTTTCTTTCTATACCGATATTCCAACAGTTTAGCTGAGAAGCCTCCAATATTTTCCACCATAAAAGCGGCATAAAGCAAAGGAAAGGGCCGAAAGGCATGACATCACCCCTTTAAGGTGAACGACATTTCTAGGGTTGACACCTCAAATGTCATTTTAAGGCTATATAGAATAAATATTCTAAATATTTCTGACTTGAATATTATTTTTTGTTGTTGTTAAGGATGATATAGGCCTGCATTGTATAGGTAGAGAAATGGTGAACGCTTCTCCTCATGTTATATATGTGAATTTATTCTGCTGATTCCTATGGAGAATCCAGTCCAGTACAATTGCAAGAAAGATAAATTGGGATATATGACGATTTTTGGTCACGCAAAAGTGCTTTATAATAGTTCCTCTGGAATGTATAAGGCCTCCATTTGTTTGCAGTTTTTGCTTTCTAATCTTGCCATTGTATTAGATGATGAACTGGCTTATCTCTGTTGCAAAGTGCTTTATTGGCTACGTAAGAGTGCATTCAATAACATGAAGAAACATGTCTGGCTGATCCATGACCCAGATACATGTAGGCCTATAGCCTTCTTCACTCAGGACTGATACAGGCATATAGGCATATCCCTACATGTGTGTTAATGAAAACTCTCTCCATCACACAAACTAATTTATGCCCAATTATATAATTATAAATGCTATATTCTAGCTTATACAATTATTTCAGGTATGCTTTTATGGTCACTTCAACTAAGTGCACTACATGAAGACAGTCGTGTGTGTTTCTTATGGGTCTATATAGGCCTAGCAGCTACCGAGACATTGGCCTATACAATTTAGTATAGGCAGAAATAGCCACCAGCTCATGCTGTTCACTTGAGATTCATTTTGAGATGTCTTAAGATCGATTATCTTAGAGGGGAACGCATATGTGTATGTTGCTTTACATACAAATGATCTCCTCCTCCGTACATTTATACAATCAGACGCGCCCCGGGTGTGTTCCAACCCACTGCGTTCAGTCACCCAGCGCTCGAGACGTCAGCCAATCGTCTATTGCTCGCCTATGTACGTGCGCGTTCACGAGTGTAGCACCTAAAGGAGGCTATTTTTTCTCTAGCCTCCGTCACCGTCGAACCGCCCACCCACCCTTCTATGAGTGACCGAGCGTTCTATGTTTGCGCGCGCGCTCACACACACCCGGGGCCGAGCGGGAAAAGCGTCCAGCAGCTCGCGACCTGAAGTACTCCAGTAGTCCTGTGTTTGGCGGGCTTGTTCTCCTGTGTGTCCGGGAATGAGAAGAGATGGCCGGGTCTGCAGCAGAAGAAAAAACCTTCCGGAGGTTCCTGGAGCTCTTCCTCCGGGAGATGAGGCCACCTCTCCGGGAAAGCGACCCGCCGCCGATGCGCCCCGTGACGGACCTAGTCTCCGATGAGGAGGTGGAGGGGGAGTGCCTCGACCTGTGTCTCCAACACCTCTACAAATAGTTGAGTGGCTCCTTTTTTTCTCTTACACATGGAGGCGACGGCTTTCGTGAGTTGAGTGGTGTTCATTTTAAAAAACATGGCTACTTTTCGTTATCAGGTGTGAGAGAGAGAGCGAGAGAGAGAGAGAGAGAGAGAGAGAGAGAGAGAGAGAGAGAGAGAGAGAGAGAGAGAGAGAGAGAGAGAGAGAGAGAGAGAGAGAGAGAGAGAGAGAGAGAGAGAGAGAGAGAGAGAGAGAGAGAGAGAGAGAGAGAGAGAGAGAGAGAGAGAGAGAGAGAGAATGTATTAATTCTGTTGGATGTTCAATTAAAGTTACCATGGATAATTCATCTTTTAATCAGACCTCTGCTGAACGACCAAGACTCTCTTCTAGTGTTTATAGACCCAGAGTAGAATAATATAATCGGACCCCATTAGGGATCTGAAGATACTGTCAGCTACAATACAGCCTTAGAAGTGTCCTCATGCATCATGACACACAGGAAATGTCCTGATGTATAGGTCCCAACACAGATGTAAAAACCAATGCCGTGTTGTGAATAAAAAAAGGGGGGAAAAGAGGAAGAGGAAACATAAAGACACTGGAGGGTATACCCTCTCGTTTGAGTTAGAACCATGTTGTATAGAACCATCTTCCATAACGATGCTCGTCCTTGCTCAGGTCGAGTGGCCCATTAAACAAACTCCCATTAGAGAAACTCCCGGTCTCTCCGTGAGGACGTCACTGCTCTCATTGACGCCGGGGTAGGGAGCTGTCACTGGGGTCTGTCATCCCGGGTTATCGCTCCCTGCACGGTCTTCAAATAGACCGTGTTGTTCCTTACACCAGACTGTACCAAGGGGCTTTACCCCTACAGGTACATACGCTGGGATCAGCCCAGTCATTTAATCGGTGGTGATGTGGATATTGGCACGAATTCCCACACTAATAGCTTTAGCCGAAAGTCGTGCGGTTCGCCGAGGCGGAAAAAGGAGAGCCATCTGCGGCGCACTCGGAGACGAATTATTAACGACTATGAGCCGCAGCATGCATCATTTATAACTCGATCTGCACGGATAACAGTCACAACGGACGACTGAAGGGGGGGATACATACAGGCGTCCGAAACGATCGGACGCCTGTATGTTTTAGGGTCTATAGGCAATTAAACATACCTTAAACGTAAAGTGGATTGAATTGAATTACAAGGACACAGTGCACATCTAGGCTACACCAGTCCTACGGGAAGTCCCCACGGGGAGTGGGGGAGAGACTAACCCACTCTCCGTGAATCATGATGGACCGCATCACACTCCTGCAGGAGGCCGACTGAAGGGCTGTATTAGCCGGGATGGCATCGGTATAAAGTCGCTCCGTTCGCTCCGTACAGCGCGGTGGGGTTAGGGGAGTGTGCAACTCACGGAGTGGAGTACGTAGGCGTGACACCCCCGGTGCAGGGAAACGAAGAATCGTGAGAATTCAATTTATAGTGTGACGTAAGCGTTCTGCCCCCATAAGGATACCCTGTTCCGTCGACACGACGAGCGCGAGCTGTAGCCTCGAGTAAAGGAACATCGTGTCTCAATCATTAGGGATTTCACATGGTTCATATTGGAGAACCAACACCTCGACATATATCTATGTTAAACACCGCACAATCTAGTCTGTTAGCAAAGATACATGTAAAAACACTCTCCCACAGCCACCCCCCCCCCACACACGTACACACACAATAAAATATATTTATAGAACTGCATAACATTTTTTATTCCTCCAAGAGAATTAAGCGACTAGGTTGAAGAGGAATTTAACAGTACAGTGTGTGGAGGTGCAGAGGTGCAGAGGTGGAGAGGTGGATGGGGAAGGATGAGAGTAATTTGCTGTTACTCAAATGGATGGGTGCCGTGTTCTGGACTGGAATGGCAGGCTGGCTGCGATGAGGGATGGCTAGGGTTGATGTGGACTACAGCTGGTAGTGACAGAGAGAGGCAGATATCTCCTCATGTAGACAGGAGGAGACGGGGGGGATTGGATCCTCTGCTCTCCGCCATGCATTTTCCAAGAGGAAGATCAGGAGAGAACCTGAATCTCCAGAGAGGTCTGATGTGTCTAACTTGCAATTTAATTCATTGCATTGCATTAACGCATGTTTTATAAATTGTCAAAAGGGACACTATAGCTGTATAGCGTACGTGTATATATATATATGTATCTTAAATTGTATTTAGCGGCAATTCAGGAAAGAGGCTTATGCGGAACATCCTATGTCAAACGAAAGCTGCTGTTGGTAAGATTACAGAGTTGCAAAGAGAGAGAGAGACGAAAAATATAAGAAGAGCGCAAGGTGTTGAAACTAACTCTAGATAAATGTCCCCACACTGTCTGCAGCCTCCAACAGTCAATCTGTCTATCATTGAAAGTTTTGCATTTCACACACCTGTCATTGAGAGACAAAATTAATTCCTGGGCCGAAACATGCATTTGACAAGTTCTGCCGACTACGGCGCTCCGTGTCCGTCACCAACTGACGCCCCCTGGAGCTGCTTGGTCTTTTCACTTTTTCAATTGTGGAAAATCCCTCAATGGGCTTGAGGCCCAGCTCTCAAGGTTTAGTCCAATGGGAAGGGACAAATTATAAACTCTTTAGTAGTCATGACTTGGTGATCCTCCTTATCCATAGGTGCTGACGTGGTAAAGGACCTCCCTCATGATGATAGGCGGTGACGTAGTAAAGGACCTCCTCCTTCATGATGATAGGTGGTGACGTAGTAAAATACCTCCTCCTTCATGATGAACAGCGGTGACGTAGTAAAGGACCTCCTCCTTCATGATGATAGGCGGTGACGTAGTAAAGGACCTCCTCCTTCATGATGATAGGCGGTGACGTAGTAAAGGACCTCCTTCATGATGATAGGCGGTGACGTACTAAAGGACCTCCTTCATGATGATAGGCGGTGACGTAGTAAAGGACCTCCTTCATGATGATAGGTGGTGACGTAGTAAAGGACCTCCTCCTTCATGATGAACAGCGGTGACGTAGTAAAGGACCTCCTTCATGATGATAGGCGGTGACGTAGTAAAGGACCTCCTCCTTCATGATGAACAGCGGTGACGTAGTAAAGGACCTCCTTCATGATGATAGGTGGTGACGTAGTAAAGGACCCCCTTCATGATGATAGGCGGTGACGTAGTAAAGGACCTCCTTCATGATGATAGGTGGTGACGTAGTAAAGGACCTCCTCCTTCATGATGAACAGCGGTGACGTAGTAAAGGACCTCCTCCTTCATGATGATAGGTGGTGACGTAGTAAAGGACCTCCTTCATGATGATAGGCAGTGACGTAGTAAAGGACCTCCTTCATGATGATAGGCGGTGACGTAGTAAAGGACCTCCTCCTTCATGATGAACAGCGGTGACGTAGTAAAGGACCTCCTTCATGATGATAGGTGGTGACGTAGTAAAGGACCTCCTTCATGATGATAGGCAGTGACGTAGTAAAGGACCTCCTTCATGATGATAGGCGGTGACGTAGTAAAGGACCTCCTTCATGATGATAGCCGCGATGACATGAATCAGGAAATTTCTCTCGTCCAAGTTGATTTCTCCACCCACCATGTTTCTTAATTATCTTCTATGCATACTGTCAAGCATAATATTCAATATTTGTATTGCACCCATCCCAATATTCCTACGTCTTGCTTATTGCACAAAGTGCTTGATTCAAAGCACATTGAATCTATTTTTGTACCGAACCTTCACTGGAACCCTGCAGTGTCCAAGTAGAGCATAATGTCCTGAGAACTGGACAAAGAAACCAGCCACTAGACGGATACAACAGAAAGAAAAAGCACTATGGCTATACAGTTCCCTTACATATGGACTCAAAAGGCTACACAGAGACATTCTTTCTCACATTGAGGTCTATACCATTATGGAGGTGCAGAACTCCACTGTGCTGGCCTCATTCTGGATCTAAAATAAGGTGCATAAATGGTGCTGGGATCGACCACTGGAAATGGAAGAGCAATGAGTCAAATATAAGTCTAGTGTCACCATGTTGACATCAACACTAGTTTGTGTTATGCATAGCATGGTTTGAAAACAATCAACAGCAGATTTACCCCAAAAAATATTGAATACGCTCTTTACATTTTTTAATGATATGTTACCATGAGCTCATTAAATAACAGCCAGACAATAAAACATTTTAGAAAATAACATCATTACATAATGTGGATGTCAAATCAAAATTGTATTGTCTAATACCATACCAAACATCTGCCATATATGCCAGCAATGTGAAGTTATTCACATGTAGGTCATTATTGAGATGAAATCTTGGTTCTAATCACTAGCTGGATCCTGGTCTTCTGTGAATATGACTTTGGTTTAATATATTCACTATACACTATACGCATGAAGCCATTTCTGTTTGTTGAACATTAAAGTGGGAGTTTTTCCATCCATACCGTGACTTTGCATTGAATCCTGTGATCTCGGGGATTGGGCCAACATGTCATCAGATTGTCTCTGGGTTGGGGAGCTCATAGTAGGCCGGGGAGCGGTGGAGTAGCATCCTCTGGAATATCATTACGTGTCTACATATGTTTAGTGGATTGTGTGTGTGTGTGTGTGTGTGTGTCCATTTATTAATTATGCATAATAGTAAAAAGACAGTGGCTGGGTGGATGGTTGTGTGCGTCTTAATCTCTCTGTAGAGAGTGTGCTTGCGTTGTTTTAAACGATGCTGACGCTCAATGAGAGTGTTGAAGCCTCCATGCGGGCGAGGGGGGATGCCTCTCCTCGTTGTCATGGAGACAGAGCCTTATGGACTGTAGGAACACAAACACTATTTTTAGTGGGGGAGTGACCACCACACAGCCCTCTGAAACTGCCTCGTTAATAAGACCATACAGTATAGATATAATAAGAGTGAAGGAGAGAAGCTATCAGATGTTAATATATACAAGATATGAATGGATCATCCACAATTAGACCCAACTACACCTGACTGCAAAGTCCATTATTTAGGGTCGGCACACAGGGTCAAAACAAGCACACGCACACGCACAAAGGTAATCCATCATGCCGCATCTAGTTTCACTTACCTTAAAGTATACTATTACGATTCAGTCTGTCACTACACAAACACATCGTCATCATTAAATCTATCATGATCTTTGTTTCGGTGTCCGGACAGGATGTCTACCTGCATCGGCTATGATATAATTTTCATGAACGCCGACTCGTGATTGGTCGAAATACCCTTTGAGCTTGTCTGGATTCAGGATCTGGTTCCTCTACCTAGAGTGCAGACGTGTAGGCTGGAGTGTTTATGATAAACGCTCTTCTGTCTTTAGGGACTAGACGAGGTCACACGCCCACTGGTGCTCAGTCTAAGCTGCTATCAGCACCATGGAGAGGGCCTGCAAGCTGAAGAAAGAGACGCTCTATCCATTGGGTTAGGTTCCTTTCAGGATACACCTAGAACAGGGGTCACCAACCTTTTTGAACCTGAGAGCTACTTCATGGGCACTGAGTCATACGAAGGGCACCCAGTTCTATACACTCTTCTGAAATAACCAATTTGCTCAGTTTGCCTTTAGTTATATATTACTATGAATGATTAATGATACTCATCTATGTGAAGACATGTTAATTAATTAAGTCATGTTAATGATTTCTCACAATAATTATCAACAATGACTTAAAAAAGGTGGGAAAGAGTTGTTCAAGAATGAGTAGTGCTATGTTTAGAACAGGCCTGCGGGCCAGTCATATGGTCCTTGCGGTGCCCGCGGGCACTGTGTTGGTGACCCCTGACCTAGAATCATAAGAATGACTGGAATATTATATATCATATTTATTTTGCACATTTCTTTGAGCCAACATTCTGAAACCACAAGTGGTAAAAGCGAGGGTTGATTAAAAAAGTCATAGGAAGCCTAGTCAAAGTGAAAGTCAAAGTCAAAACTTTATTGTCAGACCGAGTTACATAGAGGACCGAAATTAAGTTTCTGCATCCTCCAAATGTGCTATAAATATTGACCAAACAACATGTAACATAATAAGCTAATACTGCAAAAAGACCTCAACAAACATGCAACATAACATAATTATAGTGAAATAAGACGACAACAAATACACACAACATATATAGACGGACAGTGCATACATTATACCGAATATAATATTCACAGTGTTATGAGGTAGTTATTGTGGTTCAAATAAGGTGCAATATTGTTAAGTGCAAAAGTGCATGCTGCGGTAGCGCTTGCCAGAAGGTAGGAGGGTGAACAGTTTGTGTGCTGGGTGGGAGGGGTCTTTGATGATGGCGGTGGCTCTCTTGCGGCAGCGGGACGGGTGCAGGTCCTGGATGAACGGTTGGGCTGATCTGGTGAACTTCTCCGCTCTCCTCACCACCCCCGGTAGTGCCTTTTGGTCCGCAGCAGGGCCGCTGCCGTACCAGACCGGGAGGCTGCTGCTGAGGACGCTCTCGATAGCACCCCTGTAGCCCTGTAGAAGGAGGTGAGGGCAGGAGGGGGGAGGTCTGCTCTCCTCATCCAACCAAAGTGTAGCCGTTGCTGTGCCTTCTTGACGAGGCGGGTGGTATGGCTGGACCATGTCAGGTCATCTGTGAAATCGAGGAAACATGCATTTGACAATCATTCTTATTCTACATATGAATGTCTTTGTTTACATAAGGGCTTTGGTTGTCTCGATATAAATTGTGTACAGATTTGTAAAGTTTTGCACTAGAAAGAAATTTCAAACTTGAGGAATGTTTTCTGAGATGAACACTGCTTAAATGCACTTAATAACAAAGTTTAAATCATAAGTCAATGGAAACAGTGTCATTTAGAGGAAATGGCTCCGTAAAAAAAGGCCTTGGTGGCTTGGTTGATTACCGTTAAAATAATAATTTAGCTGAAAGATAGCTTTTGCTCCATAGTTTCACCCAACTCCTGAAGGACTCCCATGTTTTGTCCTAATGAGGACGTCCCCCGGTCTGGGAGGAAGGAAGCCATAGAGAAGGTTGGCATAATTGATCTGATTTATAGGGGATTTGAGCTGCAGATTATGTGGTCAAACTGCTCGAACACCCTCCACTGTAGAGGAAATCAATGAGCTGACACACACACACACACACACACACACACACACACACACACACACACACACACACACACATAATAAAAAAAAAAAAATATATATATATATATATATACACATATATATATATATATATATATACACATATATATACATATATATATATCATACGATACAATAATAAGTGTGTGGAATTGGAAGTGTGTTTGACTGTTGGACATGTCCATGCTTATTAACTATACCATCTTCATATATATATATATATATATATATATATATATATATATATATATATACACACACATATATATTATACGATACAATAATATGATTGTCTTTGGAAGTGTGTTTGACTAATAAGGAAGCGTTTGAATTGTACTGCCATTCATACATAATGATATTCTAATGATGTTAACGACAAAACGATTGATACTATTTGACATACGTGCATATTCCAAAATAATAGATTTAAAGGATAAGGATATTGATCGTGATTTAAGTGAACCATAAACAAGGGGATGTGCCTTACATTCCTACCGCCAACCTTAAGAGCAGAACACTGCTGGCAGCTGGGCCTGGTGGGTCCCCCAAAGGGCCGTCTTTAAGGTGTGGAAGCGGTCCAAGAGACTGCAGAGCTGTCTGCCGAGGACAAACACAGGGGTCACTCACAACATGCCTCATGGCTGTGCTGCTTGTACTAGGGCACATGGGTCCATGGTCAAAGGGGGATGCCTTCAGGCGTTTAGACCAGATGTATCTACATAGAGGCCACATTGACTGATAGGGCCTCAACAGGATTTCAACATGGCCGCCATAATGGAGAGGCCGAGACTGGCCTTTGAACTTTAAGAGTTAACGGAGGAGATGGTATCAACATCGTAATGTTGATACCATGTAATTACTTAATTGATATTGAATTGAATTTATATAATATATTGAATTGATAAACGACTCATTGAAACCGGTTCAGGAATGTCAACGAAATAGTTGCTGGTCCAAAAAACAGCAGACTCATAATTAGTGTTATGAGACGGAAGTGGGTTTAATGTTGCCCCTCTGAAAGACAGCACGTGAATCACGGCCGTAACACAGCTATGGCCAGCTTCATGCTAATTAATATGTTTGTAGGCTACTGGCCTTCTCTCTGGAAACAGCTCGCTGTCTTACTGTACTCTGTATGATATTATATAATGTTATCATTCATGTAAACCCATTGTTCAGGGCTTGTAATTATATCGTACATGGAGATGACCAATTTCCTGTATTGTGTCGTTCCGTCGTAGATTAAATCCCTCATGTACCGTTTCAGAATGAAGTGACCTCCTTTTGTGCTAAACTAGTTTCAGAACCTTAAAAGAATGGACACAGGTCTCATTTGAAGCTGTAATAACAAACTCCAAACACTTCCATCCCACACAAAATGGCCGTCGTCTCCATTTCAAAGGAGAGCAGGCATAGTGGCAAAATAAAACTCAGATGAATATTCATTAGAGTAAATCACAGTTCTGACACATGGCATCTGTTCTAGAGACACTTTGCATTCAATGTTTCAAGAATAACTCATATGGTTTTCAGCTGAATAAACATCTTCCATTGAGCTATGACACATCTGACAATATAACAAACAAAGTGTTCTGGAAGAGGAAAGCGCTTCAGTGTGGGGTTATTCTAGAATCAGAGCAGCAGGAAGCCATGGGACTTCCTGTCCCCGGGGACCTCGGGCCACCTCGTGGGACTGACAGGAAGTTGCATTAGCACAGTGTTCTGGGACACTTTCAGATGTCCCAGCAGTCTGCCTTCCCATCAGCCTCTCTTTGTCTCCTTAGAGAGTCCAGTCCTAACTTTGTGTTCTGTAGGCCAGCGACCACCAGGAACACACTTCAGCTTTCAAGGGTCCCATTAGGTTTGTGTGTGTGGGGGCGGTTTCTGCCATATGTGCGATACAGCATTATTAGATTGATAACCGATTTATATCCGATGTATATCTGATTGATATGTGATTGATTTTCGATTGATATCCGATTGATATCGGAGTGATATCTGATTGATTCTCGATTGATATCCGATTGATATTGGAGTGATATCTGATTGATTCTCGATTGATATCCGATTGATAGACATAAGCAGTGTAGTAACACTTAGAATCAAACCCGTTTTTGTTTTATTACTACTCAATCAATACAATAGCTGGGTGCACAAACTATTGGAATCTGTAGATGTTGATTGTTATGTTTTACCATTGTTGTAACAAAGTTCTGCTGCCCTTATTGGCCAGGTCTCTTTTGAAAAAGAGATCTCTTAGGACTAACCTGTTAAAGTAAAGGTCAAATAAAATAAAATAACAAATAAAGAGAACCTTTGTCCTCCTTTATTACTTACTTATTACTTGCTTACTTACTTACTTATTAACTCTTCGACCCTAGAGCACACTTGTTGAAGTCACTCATTTGTATTCCCTTAGGTTTCCGTTTTAGCCATCAAACTTTTTTCTTGCCTTCTGGCTTTTTATTTCCGCATTTGGGCTTTCCCATGCTGGGAAATTACTTGCCAAAGTAATCCCTTAATCACAGAGTCTCGCTGGGATTAACGATGAGGTAATCCCTGCAGCAAGACTCTCTGATTACCAAAGAGGACACCATCCACAGAACTTCAAGTGTTTTAGCCTTAAAATACACTCCCACGGGTCAGACTGCGGACTGGAGTGAAACTGCTGATTAATTATATTCTAATACCCCTTCATTGACCTCAGCTTCTGGACATTACGTGCTGTACATCCTATCAAGCGATGCGTTGTAATATTGCAATGTGGATGCACACACTGGTTAACATCTTGCTGTTTGCTATGTTAGTTAAGAGCAGGGACGGCATGAAACGATGTGGGGGAGGGAACAGAAAGGGAGAACATTAGTCTATCTTTGCTAATTTGCATCCTTTGCAAATATAGGGAGCTGGCATGAGGTTGGGATATGGTTGCAATGAGAGTCGGCCATATATTTATATTTTAACAGTGTCCTACAAGCCTTGACTTAAAGACTATGGTCTTGAATAATGGGATCCTAATGGCATAACTGAGATATCATTTGTGTAGTGAGTACTTAAGGCAACCTCCCCCAAGTCACATAATTAGATGTGATTACAGGTTAAACTATCAATATGGAGGTGTGAGGCATTAGGTTTAGACATATACTCCAACTTGTAAACATTGATCACATAGATGGCCCGTCTCCTTGACTTCCAGCTCCTTGTGCTAGAATAGCGGTTATCAGAATAGATCATCAACAGCCTTCCATTGCTTTTGGTTCAGGTTTCATTAACATTAACAACAGAGACCCCATTTTAGAAAGGGAATGACCTTCAAAACAGTAACAGCTTTCTGCTGTCCCCTTTTTCCACCATCCCGACCACACTCGGCTCTCTCTCACCCTGTCTGTCTGTCTGTCTGTCTGTCTGTCTGTCTGTCTGTCTGTCTGTCTGTCTGTCTCTCTCTCTCACGCTCTCTCTCTCCCCCTCCCACACTTCCTCTATCCCTCCTTAACTCCCTCCCTCCCTCCCTCCCTCTCTCCCGACCAAACTCTGCTCTCTCTCTTCCTGTCTGTCCGTCCGTCTGTCTCTCTCTCTCTCTCTCTCTCTCTCACTCTCACTCTCACTCTCACTCTCACTCTCACTCTCACTCTCTCTCTCTCCCCTCTCCCCCACTTCATCTACATCTCTATCACCCTCAATCTATCTCTCCTAACCCCCCTCCCTCCCTTGCTCTCACTCTCTCCCCTCTCTCTCACTCCATCTCTCTCACCCTCCCCCACTTCCTCTACACCTCTCTCTCTCTCTCTCTCTCTCTCTCTCTCTCTCTCTCTCTCTCTCTCTCTCTCTCTCTCTCTCTCTCTCTCTCTCTCTCTCTCTCTCTCTCTCTCTCTCTCTCTCTCTCTCTCTCTCTTCATTCCCCTCCCTCCCTTCCCCCCTCTGTAATCTGCCCCTAGTCAAATGTTGAGTCATATGTCGGTGGCACAAGAACTGAATGCAAATCAGTTCTGCTAACAGACGAAAGCCTAATTCTCTGCTTGTCCACCCTGTGTTGCGTCTGTCCTATGCCGTACGTGTGCTGCTGCTCAGGCTGAATGGAGGAGACAAGAACCACATGCTTTGGTAAATACAAGACATACACTAGTCAGTGACATAGGAATCTCTCACTTTCCAAACCGGCCAATCACGTGATAAGAGGTGGCTTACGACAAGTCCATTGTTTCCAATAAGGGGACACCCCTTGGTTGTTCATTCCCCTTCTACCACAGTTAACAGCAGCGCTAAGATACAAGCTACTTTCATCTAAAACGTTATTGGCTAATTATCGACTTAAATCAGCAGAAATTTAAATATTCTTCCCCAGCGCTTTGTATCGATGGTTTTTATGTTGTCAAGGAGACGGGTGGATGGTTGTGTTTGAAGGTTGTTTTTAATGTTGTAGCACATTGATTCAGCACTGGAAGAGGTTTCCGCGTCAGATGTGTCCCAATATTTTTACGTTTTCCAAAATATTAATAAGAAATAATAAGAAAATGTCATTCCCATATTGGCAATGACATCAAACTAAAATGTTGTACAATATTTCTTTCCATGTAGAAATACTCAAATAGAAATACATGCATTAATCCATCATCCACCACTCATCCATCATCCATTATTAATCCATCATCATCCATCATCATCAACTGATTATCCATCATCCATCCATCATCCATCCATAAATACCTTATCATCCATCCATCATACATCATCTATCCTCCATCCATCATCAGTCCATAAATACATTTTCATCCATCCATACATTATCATCCATCCATACATTATCATCCATCAATAAATACCTTATCATCCATCCTTCATCCAGACATTTTATTATTAATTTATCCCTCGCTGTAGTTCATTTGAATATAATCAAAATACCAAACAATAAAACGAGCCACGATACTAAATTAACTGACCAATAATTATAATACATGATTTTCTGATCATCTATATTATTTATTTTAATACTTATTAATATTTATTATTATTAAAGAGTCTATTTCAAGAATAAAATCCCACGTTCCAGACAATCTGGAGCAGGATCCATTCTTTCCATTTGTAAAGTGATTTGAGAACCCCCAGTGTGTTGTAAGAGACTAGGGAGATGTGTTGAAAGAGACAGGTCCCTCTCTGTAGCTCTTCCACACGTCTCTCCACTCGCCTGATGCATTATCAACAACATCTACCACACGTGCATCACAAGGCGGAGGAAGATTGAATCTCCATCCTTCTCTGCTGACTGTTCCGTGACACGGCCCAACAAACCATAGAAAGTCTACCTTATTGTATTATTAAGTAGCTACCGCTTACATATTTAATAAAGGCATCATGTTATTACTTACACAATTAGTCCTTGGCACATTAAGAGCAGTGCTCCTGTTTTAGAAAACTCTACTCTTTAATACACTTGATTCCAACAACACTATACTATATGTATGTTCACACTCTTATAATTCTTATTTGTTGCTGAATTCAGTTCATCAGATGGACATTTTTGCACGTTTGGGCAAGCAGCCCTGGAAGGGAATGATGAGGCAAGCTAGTGGGCCATTCAGAGAAGGGCGTCCATCTGATGTTTTTTCATAGGCGGCCATTTTCGTATCGCCCTTCTGTGATACACTTAAAGAAGATGCTAATGAGTTGTAACAGACTACTGTCTGTTTGGCCTTTGGTTCTCTTAGCAACAACAGGAAATGTTCTCTCAACCTGGTTTCCATATTGTATCTTCATACGACTGGACATACACTCACCAAAACATACACCTCTTTGGTTATGGTTGTTCTCCAGGAAATATGTACAAGCATGCGTGTTAAATGTATGCATATATTACCTGAAAATAATGTATATTATAGACCAGAGGTCAAACAATGATGACTTTCCAAAATCGATTTTTCTTCTAATTCGATTGGACTGAGGAGTGTGCCACCCTCTCACAGCAGATCCACAGACCAGCTCTACATCTACACACACAGACACCTTATCTCACCTGATCCTCAGACCAGCTCTACACCTGTACACACAGACACCTTATCTCACCTGATCCACAGACCAGCTCTACACCTGTACACACAGACACCTTATCTCACCTGATCCACAGACCAGCGCCACATCTCACCCACAGACACCATATTCACTATAATTATCATCCTTTGTAATTTTAAAGACTGGAAAGAGAGATGAGCCTTAAGGTAAAGCAAGGTGCATTTGAAGCGGTGGTGCTCATGGGGGGGGGGGGGGGAAGCCAGGTGAACTTGTGGACCAGGCAGGAGAGCTATCTCTAAGGGTCTTTCCTGTAGGCCCCCAGCCCCAAACCACTCCTCACCCAGCTGGTGGATTATGTAACGCAGCCTGCAGGCTGTGCAGCTGAAACACACTAGTGGGAAGGGAACCACACACAACTCTTTCCAATTTGGTGCTTTGTACCGTGAAGATAGTTCATGAGGAGAAATTCCAGAATCCACTTCAGGAACATGATGTATATACTGCAAGTAGCCTACGCATTCATCCTAAACGTGGCTATTTGCAGAAGGTTTGCGGGCAACCATGGTAGACATTGTAATTTAATGAGGGATTAGATATGCTCTTGTGCACAAAGTGATGTGCACTGTGCCGGAAATGGAACAGCTCATTGTGAATGCATGGGGTAGCACTCAGTGATGTCATCAGCCCTACGCGGTTCCCGTGGTGCATGGGGGTAGCAACGCACCGAGTTCCCTGGGTTATCATACACATAGCAATGCAGCGGACGAAATCATCAACCTCACCTAAGTATTGACGACTGCTCATTAAAAGATCTGGTGTCAATAGTGGCAACTGTGTTGTTGGTTAACCAATTTAGTCAGAGTTGTGGTAGCACTCATTTGTTTTGCTAATCCCTTCTGGGTCATTTTCCAATATCTTTCTTGATCAATGATGGGGCCTGGAGAGGAGAGCTGTGAGGGATGGATTGCATGTGGTTATTGTTTAGCTGGCAAATATCACGCAACATATAACATCACACAGCACCTTACCATGCTGCCGGCACTTTGTGATGGCACCTCGGTCTGAAGAGCTTCAGGTTCCTCTCCTTGTCTGATGGTTTTAAAGAGTACAGTACAGTAGAGACACGTTAATTATCCCCACTGGGGCAATTCATTTAAGGCAAATAGTTCAACAACAGACATAAAGATATAGGGCCCTATTTTAACGGTCTGAAACGCAAGTGGGAAGTGCAAAACGCAGTCCACATGCTATTTCTAACCTCTTTACGTCACCAGCAACAAGTTCACTTTGGGTCCATGTCATTTCTCCGACGCTCCATTGTTCCTACCTCTCGGCCGTGTGCGGACTCCTACGGCGGCGGAGTAGTGGGAGGAGTCCAACCGGAGGAGTCTGCTTACGACCGCGGGTCGGAACAAATGGAGCGTCTGAGAAATGACATGGACCTGAAGTAAACTGACAGCTGTCCCGCATACGGCAACAATCCCTTTCTCTCATATGTCGCGTTTCATCCTGGACTTCAGAGAGTCAAAGCCAAAGTTCCTTTCCCCCAATTCCTTCTCCACCATGGCCGAGATAACCCCCACTACGAGTCTTTAGTTGTTGTGGAAGTACCAGAGAGTTGGAGAACCCGACGCAGTCTTTAAGATATCAGAGAATATCCCCGTCAGTTCGGTTGTGGCGCAATGAATGAATAAAGATTGTATACACGTCAGAAGAAAAAAACATTATTTTGACAGATGAGCCCGAAGTAACTACTTTACAATCTCGTTGATGACCAACGTTTAAGAAAACATGTACTTTTAATTCATCCTTGAAATCGAAGCGTAGGGTGTTGGCACGACGCCGGCTTCCTCCATCTACTGCGCCACCTTTTTAAATCAATCGCCGTTTCTCGTTTCTCGACGACGACAAACATAAACATTAAGAAATAAAGAAATATTTATATTTATGAAGAAAAAATAATTATTTATATGTCTATGGCGACAACAGCACGACTACCGTCTCCTTCTAATTCCAGCCCTTGGACCCTGCCGCAAGATATCGAGCATGCGCAGAACGCAAACTCCGATATGCGATACGATGCTGGTTTACATGCAGGTAGAAAGCCGACTATGAACGAGTTATCTAGCTGTTCTTATCCGATTTTGTTTGTCCCTTTTTTTATTTTTACTATTTCGGTTAAAGGTGTTTACATGCTTTTTAAAAGTCCTGTTGAGGTCTTATTCGGTTATTTACCTGATTATGACTCTGCATGTAAACGAGTGTGATGAGTTCGTCCTCACAATGTTCCTTAATATTCCTATGTATTCATATTTGTGAGGTTTAGACTCCATAAGCAGCAAATAAGAGCAAAGGACTGACTCGATACAAGATGAGTAAAATGGTCTCGAGGGATTTGTCTGCGTTAAAACGGTCTAGCTTCTTTATAAAGAATAAGTGCTGGGGTTCTTTGTTTCAGAGGGTCATCAGGGAATCAGGGCCACTTCTGTCGTCTTTCATCACCATAGATCGTTACAGAAAAATAAGTACTAGCAAGTTCTCTATCCCTTCCACCTGCTGCTGATAGCATTGAATACATTGCCAAGATGCCGAGGTTTGTTTAAAAAAGTAATATAAAGTATTTTAATCTCAGAATGTTTTTACCCATGGACCAAAAAAAGTAATATAAACTATTTTAATCTCAGAATGTTTTTACCCATGGTGGACCCATGGTTTACCCGAGGTGGACTATATATTTAAATAATTCCTGGCAAAAGTTTCCAAATCCCATTAAGATTTTAGAAACGTGATAAACACTACACTTTTTAAACTTGTATACTATTTCTATGTATTTTGGCTTTTGGAACCAAAAGCACAAATACCCAGATTTCAAAGTTGTTACTTATGGTGAGGTGTATTGTGTGTGTGAGGTGGGATTGTGTGTTTTCAGAATAAAGAAGAGATGATGACATCAGTGGTGGGGTGTGGGAGAGAGGTTTCGGTTGGTGGTTAGTGAGTGGATGTAGAAGGAAAATCTTCCTCATGGCAACCATCTTTTGCACGTAATTTGTGAAAACCGTATGCAAACGATGTCCCAACCGAAACCACACTGTTTAAGATAATTATCATCATGTGATCGACAGCTGTTCCAAAATCCTTGAAAGTTCATGAACAAAGTATCATATGTGGACACCTTGTGAATATGCTAAGTTTATATTAATGATGTGATAAATGATCCTTTAACACCGCTTAACGATGTGGCTCATAATCCCAACACTGAAGCTTGTTAACCTATAAAATATATGTTAACAAGCATTGTATTGCACATGTCTGGAGTGGACACCGTATTTTCTATAATATTTCACCCTTACTTATTGTTCGCATACCAATGGGTCGACACACAGGGGAAAACTGTTTAGACAGGATGTTAATTCATTCATTTCACAGGCCAATGTAACCACAGAGGGGCAATGATGCTGTTTTGTCATGAATTAGAGCACACCAATGCTATTGAGAGAAAGAACGTGTTGTGATGTTGGTCTATGAAAACGATTGTGCGTTTGTGTGCGTCAGTCCCAGCGGTGAGGAACGGACTGTCTTTCTGAGGCTCCGGTGATGCTATGGAAACAGCCTTCATCGTGTTCTAACTCAGAAGCTTCTCTGTAGCAGAAGCACTCGAACGCATCGCGACAAAGAGAGGTGCTCACCTCTACCGACACAAACACATCAGCGCATTGGAGGAAAGGTGACCTCCAGATTCTTAACATCACGCAACAGCACAAGAATACTGGATCATTATTTAAGATAATTCACTTGAAGAAACAGGAACCCCCCCTTCACACCTACTGTCCTCCATCTTCAATTTGGATTTATTTCTGTTGCGTTGCCTGCCCATCTCTTCTCCATTCCTATGGAGGACGGGGTGTGTGTCTCTCTCTCTCTCTCTCTCTCTCTCTCTCTCTCTCTCTCTCTCTCTCTCTCTCTCTTTCTCTCTCTCTCTGCATGACGTGAAAGTCAGGCTCCCTGACCCAGATCTATCACCTCCATAGCAACTGCAGTAAGCTGCAGTAATGCTCTCTCTCTCTCTCTCTCTCTCTCTCTCTCATTATATCTTGCCTCTTGCTCTCTCTCCCTCTGTTTCTGTTTCTCTCTGTCTCTCTCTGTCTGTCTCTCTCTCTCTCTCTCTCTCTCTCTCTCTCTCTCTCTCTCTCTCTCTCTCTCAGTCTCTCTCCCTCTCTTTTTCTATTTCTAATAATTTCCTCTCCCTCTCTCCATCTCTCACTTCGTCTCCTGTAGAACCGACTGGTTTCTTTCTCACTCGTCTATCCTGATCTGAATCAAGGAAGACACACGTGTTCTTATTCAAATGTTCCTTTGAACAGATCCTAGGCAGAAGGGCGGTAATGTGCCCAGTGTGTGTGTTTGTGGTTTTGTGTGGATATGTGTGTGTGTCCACAAATGGACAGAATGAAGACCATTCTCCAGAAAGTTTAGAATTTATTTAACAAAAGAATTTTCTTAAAAAGAAAAGAAAAGATGTTCCAGGCACTTCTGTGCCGTTCACCTTTGTCTCAACCTGGCTGTCTATTACACATTTGGATAATGGTCCTGCAGCAGCTGGGCTGCATGCATCGTGGGTCGTGAGGAGGAGGATACACACACACACACACGCACGCACGCACGCACGCACGCACGCACGCACGCACGCACGCACGCACGCACGCACGCACGCACGCACGCACGCACGCACGCACGCACGCACGCGCGCACACACACACACACAAGGAGGTTTTTAAAGCTGCTCATTCCTAGGGGTGATCACACTGGGAAGTGCTCACGCCTCCAGCCAGAGAGAGAGAGGGATGGCCTCATCGGTGCGCCACAACCAGCAAGCCAAGGAGGGGACCTCCCTCACACATCAGCATCCGCTCCCCCACATACCGACACACCCACATACGCACATTCGCACACACACACACGACTCACACCCACACGCACACACACGACACACACACACACACACACCGACATACGCACACAAGCACAGACCCCGAAACACACACAGTGATGGAATGAAGGATAAAATATGCCCCCCCCCCCCCCTCCTCCTCTGCAAAAAGAAAATCTGCGGCACATTCTATGAATGGAGGCGGAGTTCAGCCCCACGACGAAGCAGCTGCCGTCACCACGTTGGTGTCACCCTGCCCCCATTCCCAGCCCAGATATCTCCCATTCTCTCATTACCCCTCCCCATGTCTCCTATAGCGGCTCCATAGCGTACTGCGTCCTACTTCTCATCTCTCTGAGTCACTCCTTAGCCTTCATCAACAGAGCGGGGGCGAGAGGGAGAGAGAGATATGCTCCAATGAGGTCATTGTGACGTATTTATAGCTCAGGTAGCGCTGCTGGTGTGAGGCAGTACTCGGTGTGTGTAGTGAGAGGCAGTACTCGGTGTGTGTAGTGTGAGGCAGTACTCGGTGTGTGTAGTGTGAGGCAGTACTCGGTGTGTGTAGTGTGAGGCAGTACTCGGTGTGTGTAGTGTGAGGCAGTACTCGGTGTGTGTAGTGAGAGGCAGTACTCGGTGTGTGTAGTGTGAGGCTGGTGGTGAGAGGCAGTACTCGGTGTGTGTAGTGTGAGGCAGTACTCGGTGTGTGTAGTGAGAGGCAGTACTCGGTGTGTGTAGTGTGAGGCAGTACTCGGTGTGTGTCTGACCAGCAGAAGGACTACTACCAGTAAGAAGTGAACCTTCGGATACATACCAAGCACAGTTTCTACTATACAATATCTATCTAATACATCTCATTAATATTGCAAATTGTTAAACGTTTTATTTGTCGCAGTTTTATCAATCAAATAAAATGTTCAACTGGTTAAACACAACATGTGTGTAGACACATAACAGGGATGTATCATATTTGCCTAAATAAATGAAACTGAACAAGAAGGTGCCATTGACGTCTCAAAGTGGAAGCCAGTAATGGTTCATACTAAATGCTATATACCATATACTGATAGCTTAAAGGTAAATGTAGATAGAGTCAGCGCATCACAGGGTTCTTTTGGACATAGAAAAGCCCTTGAAAGACGAATATAGGGTTCGTTTTAAGTTTCTATTTAAGCAGCATCCAGGCTTAGGCCGGGAAGCGGGGTTACCATGGTTACCAACACCTCCATTTAGATGTGGCCTGGTTACCCGGGCGACTTGCGATATGGAGCAGGCTGTCATTGGAGTGCCCTTGAGTGCTCTACATCTCCCAGCCCAGCTTGATCTCCCTCACTCCTGCTCTCCAGAACACCAGACCGGGTCCCCCAGCCCGGGAGATCAGCTCACACACCACGACGGACCCACGACCAAGGCAGCAAATACTGCCGTGTTAAACCTCGGCCCCCGCAAAGAGTCTGGGGTAAAAATAGCAGTTATAGAATTCGGCCTAATTCACAGTTCATCGCCGGCAAACCAGCGATTTATTTACCAGTGCTGTTGTTTCAGTTCACACAAGTCAATGACAGTGTACAAATTGTTCAAGTCCAATCAAAAGTGCCCTTCAAAATGCTCCAATATAACCTCTACAGAAAGGCAGAAGAGAAAACTAAGTCCATGCTCTCACTGAGTGGTCTTAATAATCCAACAAAATAGCAATCTGCATAGCAAAAGGAAAAGGGAAGATAATCCAAATGGCTTGATGACACGGGTTCAGGAGCCTCACACAGCCCTGGGTTAATCCAGAGGTTAGAAGTAGGCTGTGGTTCAAGGCAATTCAATACGACTCAGTACATAACACAAAGTTCAAGGCAAATCCAAATTATCATTTGGAAGGGGAGGTTCTGGCATGATCACAGAATGTTCCAGAAACACTGAACATTTGTTATTGTGGTAACCAGGTTTAGTATAGAAGGGCTTCTTCTGCGATCTATCCATTTAGCTGGACGACGTTTGATACACTATTAAAGGATGTGTCTGATTGATGCCCCCGTCTTTCACGATGTGGCACGACCCTTATTGGGGTAACACTTAATCCCAGGTCCATCTGCCACCGGGCCAGCAGCGGCCAACAGAGGCACCGCATCACGTCTCCCCAACATCCATTTAAGTCCTCTTCTCTTCTTCCATGCAATTATTCCTGTTCCATCTAGGGATGCACCGAATATACGGCCACCGAAAATGTTCCGCCGAAAATGGCCCAAAACATAATTTTCGGTTTCGGCCGAAGGAGTAAAAAGGCCAAAAAAAATACACCGGACATTTTTATTTTTGATTAAAAAAAATACTAATAAAAAAAAAAAATACTAATTTATTTAAAGGTACCTTGTTCTTAAATTCTTGCTATAAGGTCTGCTGGAATGTCAGAAAACGTTCAGTATTCAATAAATATTTTGTATCAAATTTGTAATTGATTTTTTTTTATTGAAAAGCAAGACAAAAAAGTTTATAAAGGACATTTAATTGTTTGATTTATGCAATGCTGAAAAATTAAAGCAAAATGAATGAAAAACAGCAAAAGCCACATTCGGTATTCGTTTTCGATTTCGGCCAAGAATTTTTCCATTTCGGTGCATCCCTAGTTCAATCTCTCCGAGGCCACAGACTGGCCGTCTGTTCTGCTGCTGCACGCCTGCTGGCATTTTATTCTTCCTGCATAACACATTTATAAACTTCTTATTGATTAACACTAGCGCTTTATCTGTCATTCATACGTGCTTTCTGTTTGAGATCCATGGCTGTCGATACCATAGGGGGGAGTCGCAGCACTCTGCCGCGCCGCTCTCTCCAGGGGAACACCCCCGCCATTTGTAATTCTCTAAGAGCTCTGGGGTCAGCGCCGCCGCTCACCCCGCGGCGCGGGCTTACGCAACCAGGAGCGCTCTGTGGAGCCGGCCTCTCCTCCCCCAGCACTTTGATTCAGGGCAGATTAAATGGGCTCACACCGACCTCCGGAGACCAGGGCTGTTTCTCCAGCTGAGGAGGCGTCCTGTGACCTCCGACACCTAGAGGGCTGAGGCTCTGAAGTGGCTACTTTATGAAAGTGTCTCACGAAGAGGGACTGCCTCACGTATGGTCGGGCGTACGTGTGTTTGCTGGCACATCAAAGTCACAAACGCAAGCTGTCGGCCAAATTATTGGTCTTGAAGCGATTCAGTAAAATAACCAGGTGACTTACCCTAACCGTAGATTGACAAATGAAGGAGGTGACGAGGACCGTTTTCGTTGGTCCTCCTTGTATCCTCGGTCGATATCCCCCATCGACTGAAGAACCTAAATACGGACCAATCTAGGTACCTAGTGAGGATGCTTCCTATGCTTCCTAAGGGGACAGTCCTAGGCAGCCATCTCACCTATATTGGCCACCTATTTAGGAAGCCTCCCCTTGATTGAGCTGCATGCCCCTGGTGGGGAGTTTGTAAAAGCATGGCCTCATTTAAACCCAGAGATCAGAAAAGAGACGGCAGACCTCAATGGATGGACAATGACTGAGACATGTGTTGACTTTAATCTGGATTACAGAGACCAATATATCTACACACACAATGGTTCAGCACACACTACCCACACACACGCACGCACACACAATCACTGATGTGTCCCTAGTCCTTAATTTATCTCCCTCTCTTTTTCCCTCTCTCTGTCTCTCTTTCTTTCGCCTTTCTTTCTCTCTCTCTATCTCTCTCCATAGTAACTGTTCATAATATATCTCTCTCTCTCCCTGGAGATTTTTTTTTTTCTCTTTTTCTAAATTGTATTTAAATATATAACAAATAAATAACACAATAATATAAGTAGTGGTACAAAATCCAAAAGTCAAAGACAATAATGCAGTGACGATACAACAGTAATACAACGACGATGAAACCAGTCGTAGTACATCATGAAGGGTAGTTATAAGGAGTTCCCTGGTTGTCCCTGAGCATATGACAGATGAGGACGTATCTTGCTGCAAACAAGCAGCATTTTATCTTTACCCCCATAGAATATACTTAATTTACTCACTGTCTTATAGGGATTCCAATTGGGACTTTTGTTGATTGAATTTAGGAAGTCAATATTTTCTTGTGTCTTGGTATTATTGGACGGTGCAGCAGAAAGAGGGTTTAGGTTTCCACTTACTTCTGCGGGCAGTGTGTGTACAGCCTCTTTCTCTCTTTGTCTCTAGTTCTTAATGTCTCTCTCCCTGTTCCGTAATGTCTCTCTCTCTCTCTCTCTGTTCCATAATGTCTCTCTCTCTCTCTCTCTCTCTCTCTCTCCTTCTCTCTCTCTCTCTCTCCCTGTTCCATAATGTCTCTCTCTCTCTCTCTCCCTGTTCCATAATGTCTCTCTCTCTCTCTCTCTCCTTCTCTCTCTCTCCCTGTTCCATAATGTCTCTCTCTCTCTCTCTCTCTCTCTCTCTCTCTCTCTCTCTCTCTCTCTCTCTCTCTCTCTCTCTCTCTCTCTCTCTCTCTCTCTCTCTCTCTCTCTCTCTCTCTCTCTCTCTCTCTCTCTCTCTCCCCCCTCCCTCCCTCCCTGGTTCCTTATGTCTCTCTCTCTCTCTCCACAGTAACTGTCCCTGCTCCCTGGCCTCCGCCCTGGCCCGGTCCACGGCCGACAGCGTCCTTCAGAACTACCTCACCACCCTGACCTTCGTCAAGCCTGTGGAGGAGGAGCTTGACGAGGACGCCCCCCCACCCCCGCCCTACCTGCCACGTGAGCTCCTTGCTCTGTGTGTGTTTGTGTGTGTGTGTGAGTGTGTGTGTGTGTGTATGTGTGTGTGTTTGTGTGCCGTGCTTGGGACTAAGATAGAGACGTCTTGTCTCTTTCACATGAATCAGTGTTTTTTTTATGGTAGAAAGAATCAGTTGATGTTTACTGGGGTTAACAATGAGATCGAGAGGCAAGAAGATGGAGAGAGAGAGGAGAATGGAGAGAGAGAGAGAGAGAGAGGAGAATGGAGAGAGAGAGAGAGAGAGAGAGAGAGAGAGAGAGAGAGAGGAGAATGGAGAATGGAGAGAGAGAGAGAGAGAGAGAGAAAGAGAAAGAGTGAGCGAATGAATGAAAAAGAGAGACAGAAATTAATGCATACTTGTATCAGCATACATTATGTAGAGGCTAGGCTAGTTTCAAATATAGCCATTAAATCAAACAATAACAAGACTCTACAATTAAACAGAATTTCATGGAATGATTCACTGTTTCATGAGTTCTCTGGTCACTAGTATGATTCATGAGAAAGTGAATGACCCTGGCCATTATTGAATGCCCCACGCCCCCCGTCCCCCCCCCTTTCTGTGGGTGTGTTTGTGGACGCGTGTGAAATTGTTGTTGTCATACTTTGTTGAACGTCAGTGTTGTCAACTACCTTCATACTAACAGCACTGCCCAAATTTTCTTCATGTTCCATTAAATCCCTCCTCTGTGAAAACACCCACGGTCAATATTGTCTGCTAACAAAGACAATGTTTTTCTGTGTGCAATAATTGTCCTTAAAACTGGTGTTTTAATCTGGCTACTGGAGAGGTGGGCCGTTAGGAACGTGCTCACCGGCTGCCAGAGACGCTGTTTGGATATTATGGCAGAATTTGAGGCGAGAAACAAACCTTGACCAACCTGAAGGGGTTTCAATGAATGCTGTTAGAATAAAGTGCAGGAGGTGGTTTGATCTAAGCCGGCAATTATCTCCTGTGTGGGCGACTGCGTTCTGCATTGTGGGCTGGTTATTCTGTTTATTCTTCCACATTGAGTTCAATATCAGCTTTGTATCAACTGTCAATAACAGGAAGCGTACATTTGCCAAATTGCGGAGGCTAGAATAAAAAAGGACACTAGATCACAGACGCATTGAGCACGTCAGCTGGGTCTGACTGGCTGGAGAGCAGTGTGAGCGTGCGCGTGTTTAATCTTGCATGCGTATGTGTGTGCTTGTGTGAGAGAGAGAGCGTAGGAGCGAGACAGAGATCATGCACAGATGGTGCTTGAAGCACACCAGTATTGTGCCGTGCTATTGGTTGAATTCCACGCGTCCTTCATGTGTGCTGCTGATGATCACGCGTTTCTCATGAGGACGATGGGATGTCTTCATTTCGTACACAGGCCGTTGGGCCGTGTCGCCTACACAACGGCGTAGCCGTGGTTTTGTGTGTGCACGTTGACAGGCCATGTTGTCAACGTGTGTGTGTGTGCGTGTGTGTGTGTGTGTGTGTGTGTGTGTGTGTGTGTGTGTGTGTGTAACGGCATGTCTGTATACGGGCACATTGGAGTACGTGTGTGTGTGTGTGTCTGTGTCTGTATCTGTGTCTGTGTGTGTGTGTGTGCGTGTTTTTGTGTTTGCACGTTGACAGGTCATGTTGTCAATGTGTGTGTGTCTGTGTGTGTCTGTGTGTGTGTCTATGGGCATGTCTGTATACGGGCACAACAGAGTACGTGTGTGTGTGTGTGTGTGTGTGTGTGTGTGTGTGTGTGTGTGTGTTAGGGCTGGACGATTAATCGAATCACGTTTGAATAATCGTGATTTCCATATTGACCAAAATAATCGTGATTATGATTTTCCCCATAATCAAGCAGCCCTAGTGTGTGTGTGTGCGCGTGGGCACGTTGGTGTGCGTGTACATAGGTGCGCATGCGCCGTGTGTCGGCTTTTCTGTGTGTGTATATATGTACCTATGGTGTCCTGAGCGCCATAATGATGATGTGTGTGCTGTGTGCGTCCCAGAGCTGGACTCAGTGCAGCTGGCGCGGCTGGTGTTCAACAGGCTGTTTGAGGTGTGCGACGCGTGGATGAAGGACTTCCCGTACCGCCGCCGCCCCTCGCCCTACTACGAGACCTCCATCCACGCCATCAAGAACATGCGGCGCAAGATGGAGGACAAGCATGTCATCATCCCCGACTTCAACACCCTCTTCAACATCCAGGTCTGCTGGAACAACACACACACACACACACACACAGATGACAGACACACAAATCATTGTCTCGTTTTATTCAACACAAACAGCAACTTGCATTGCTGTTTGTGTTGAACAAAATGATACAAGGATATGCCTGTTGGACAGTTATCTAGACCAGTGTTCACACTCTTTTAATGTTTATTTAAGTCTCAGCTGACTCTTCTTGTGTTCCGCTTTTAAATTGTATTATTTTGTATTATTGCATTGTTGAAGGGAGCCTTAGACTGAGGCATTTCATTGCTGCTGCTTTAATTGTTGTGATTATGACACATAAACCATCTTGAAAAAAAAGCTACATCCTTTGTTTAAAAATACTGCATCTTAAAATTAGGCATTAAAATTGACTACCGGTTTTTTTTATGAATGTGCCGGCCCTTGGAACCAAAAAGGTTGGGAACCCTTGATCTAGACCGTTGTGGGAAAGCCCGGAGCTGGGATGTGGAGAAGGAAGAACGGGATGAAGCTCACGTAATTCCAATGAGCGACCAATCAATATGGCCACCGTCTGTGAAAACACGTCTCAAATGCCTTTGAATTATTGATGTGACACAAAAACAATGGTGTTCTTATTGATTATATTCTTTAACTATATTTTAACTCGCTTCACCTCACGGTAATGAAAACGAAAATCTGTTCCCTCTAATGAGTCAGTGAGTTTGAGACATTGTGCTGTGTCTTATAGCAGGCCTAGAACCATATCTTTAGTGCTGGGAGCTTCCCATTAGGATGTCTCCTCCTTCCTTGGGGGACATGATGACAAACAGAGCTCAGAATGGCTCATTTGTTTAAGGCGATCGAGGGTATTCCCCGATGCATTTCATTATCAGAAGAATGCAAATGGAATCCGAAGGCATCCATTGATCTATGAGGACAGTCGGGCGGAGGTTCATTAAAGATGGCTAGGAGTTTATTTGATTTTTTTTACATTACTGACCACCCTCCTCCCACCCTCCCCTCCTCTCTTCCCCCTCCCCTCTACCTCCCACCCTCCCATCCCCTCCTCTCCTCTCTCCTCCCTCCCTCCCCTCCTCTCTTCCCCCTCCCCCTCCTCTCTCCTCCCACCCTCCCCTCCCCTCCTCTCCTCTCTCCTCCCTCCCTCCCCTCCTCTCTTCCCCCTCCCCCTCCTCTCTCCTCCCACCCTCCCCTCCCCTCCTCTCCTCTCTCCTCCCTCCCTCCCCTCCTCTCTTCCCCCTCCCCTCCCCTCCTCTCTCCTCCCTCCCTCCCCTCCTCTCTTCCCCCTCCCCTCCCCTCCTCTCTCCTCCCTCCCTCCCGTCCTCTCTTCCCCCTCCCCTCCCCTCCTCTCTCCTCCCACCCTCCCTTCCTCTCTTCCCCCTCCCCTCTCCTCCCCCCCCCCCCCCCCCCAGGACCAGGAGGAGCAGGCCTTCTTCGCGGTGTTCGACGGCCACGGCGGCCTCGACGCAGCGATCTACGCGGCCAACCACCTGCACGTCAACCTGGTGCGCCACGAGTTCTTCAGGCAGGACCCCGTGGAGGCCCTGTTCCGGGCCTTCAGGACCACCGACGAGCGCTTCATCAAGAAGGCCAAGCGCGAGGTCGGACTTAGTGTTCTAATCCTTCTGAAATCCTTCTAGGTTCATATTCATCTGATACTCTGAAGAGCTATGCATCTGTTTGAGTGTTGTTCTCCATTGTGTTTTTTACACGGTGAACACTTTATTAAGACGACCTCCGGCTTGAACCGATGACACTAAGGCCCCGTTCACACGAAGCCGATTTCATGGCGAAACCGCAAAGGTCTTGTACGGTTTGGCCTTCCGTACACACGAAGCCGGCGAATCCGCCGGCCGAAACCGCAAACTTCTGAAACCACCCTCGGAGGTGGTTTCAAATCTACCCGGTTTCGTTTTGGATTCGTGTGTACGCCTGAAACCGACTGAAACCACAAACCATGACGTCATCGCCCCACCCCTCGACCTCCTAGCCAATGGCTCTTAAGCCCGCGGAGTCTCAGAAATCACATGCGAGCATGCGCATAAGGGCAGCCTTTATGCGCATGCTCACATGTGATTTCTGAGACTCCTGAGACTCTTCTTCTTATTTAATTTCTTCTGGATTTCTGTACCAGAAGCAGCGCCCCTTATGGGCCTGGAATGTGTACTAAAGCGTTTCTACAGATCTACCCGGTTTCGCTTGGCTTCGTCTTTACGGAGATACTTCGAAACCGGATAGATCGAAACCGTAACGGTTTCGCCCGTTTCGGCTTCGTGTGAACGGGGCCTAATTTGCATGCATTTCCCCACTGTCAGCTTAGTCTGTTTAAGCTTAGTTACTCTTAATAAAGTAATTATCCTTGTGAACTTTGTATTATTCAATTATGTTTAAACAAAAGAATTCGGTCCACCTTTTTGTCCATTGGAAAATAATATTGATTCGATACATGATTTGGTTGATTATTTATCCAAAGTGGCCTTCAATACCGGAAGTAAACGCCAAAATCTAACCTTTTCTGTCCGGGTCTTACAAAGTGTTGGTTTTTGTGTGAGTATAATATATCAAGTTGATTAAGTTGTAAGATCTTAAGCAGGGTACATTTTATTTACCAGGTAAACAGTCTGCTACATCTGGCAGAACATACTTACCCAGAGTGTTTTCTATTGGCGGTGTGAGTTTTCCATTGGCTTGAGCGTGTGAGTTGGTTTCTGGGAAACGTTCCATCCCCTCACCCCTCTGTTGAGGCCTCTGTGTGTGTGTCCGGGTGTGGCTGGTGATGCGGCCACTGATGGGGTCTCCCTCCTGACTCCGCCCACGTTTACTGCCTACCTAAGCAGGTCATCAGGGAATGGGCGGGGCTTGTTTTTGGCAAGAGCTGGCGGGAGCAGGAGGGATAATGATTTCTGTCCGAACTTGGCCGTGGGCATCAAGGAGAATGTAATACGAATAGAAGTAAATTAACTTTAAGTTATTTAAAAGTCATCTGGCGACCGTAGGAATCCTGCTCCTGTCATAATAGCGAGGGGACTCGACGACGCAACCACCTCTTATAGAACCAAAGGTGTCTAAAGTGTTGTTTTTTCTAAAAAGCTTTATTGCCCCCCTCGGATCAAATGTATTGAATCCCCTTCGAAGAAGTGCCCCTGTACCCGGTGCGCAGCCTTTAGGCCGGTCTCTGAGTGGGGGCGTCCCCGACCCGTGCTGACGCTGTGCCGCGGTGGCGTTGTTGTGTTGACAGAAGGTGCGCTGTGGCACCACGGGCGTGGTGACCTTCCTGCGGGGCCGGACCCTCTACGTGGCCTGGCTGGGCGACTCGCAGGTCATGCTGGTGAAGAAGGGACAGGCGGTGGAGCTGATGAAGCCTCACAAACCAGACCGCGAGGTAACAACACCCACATCCACCGGGGGTTTAGGGGGGCGTACAGGAAGTAGTACTAGGCTTCCTCTGCACAGCAACATTAGTGTACAAGTAAACCGATTTTTGCAATGTAACAACCCAGGCATGTATTTATGATCGCCATAGCAACCCTTTTGTCTGACGGTAGTCCTGTGTTTGGGGAAACTCCATGTCCTTGAGGGGGTGCAGAACCCAACCGGCAGCCACTTGGTCTGCAAGTCCGTTTTTCTGAATGGGTTTTAATCACGGTGGTCACAAAAGGCTTCACAGGCCTCGGTATCTGACCCCCCCCCCCCCCCCCCCCTCCCTAACGCTGAGCCCTCTTAAGGGCTAGGGAGACCCCCTAATCATCAGGGTGGAATCAGCAGGAGAGCAGAAAGAGGGGTTTCTGGAGAGATGTTGTTGGTTCTGCGGCTTGGTCCCGGGTGAATAGCTATCTCAGAGTCATTAGCCACCGAGCCTTCAGCGGCCACTTGGTCCTGAGTGAGTAGTGATGCAAATGATCATAATATCATCGCTAAGTGTTGCTCCAGCCCGAGCTCAATAAGTCATCAGAGGCTATGGAGACTTTGGAGGAGGAAATAGGCTGGCGGTACCCACAGTTAAAAGGTGGAAGTATGCATGCGCCATCGCACCGAAACGCAACGCACCTTCTCAATTTAGTTGCGATTATTTCCGTGCCTGAGGGCTTCAAGTAACCATATTTATAAAACTCCTCACATTCAGGAAAGGGCATTAATTAATATGTTCTACGTTTCCCTGTGATGACCTTTCTATCTCATGATAACCGTACGCACTGGTCTGCAGGACGAGAAGCTGAGGATAGAAGCTCTGGGCGGCTGTGTGATCTGGTTTGGAACATGGAGGGTGAACGGCAGCCTGTCTGTATCCAGAGCCATAGGTAAAGTACTACTCTCTACTACTACTTCACCACCACCAACGTTTTGACATTTGGGAGGTGACACCACACACCCTCAGATCCCACGTGCATTCCTTAAAAGTACTGCCGCATTAACAGTCTAGACGATTGTCTCGATGTACCCATGAGGGTCTTTTCACGGCCCGGAGCCAGGCCCATGCTCACATCATGTCTACCCAGTGCTACGGCAGGCGGCCTGATTCACCGTCTGTGACCCGTAGGTGACGCAGAGCACAAGCCGTACATCTGCGGCGACCCCGACCACTGTGTCTTCCCCCTCGACGGCTCAGAGGACTACCTCATCCTGGCCTGCGACGGCTTCTGGGACACGGTGAGCCCGGACGAGGCGGTGAGGGTGGTGAGCGACCACCTCCAGGAGAACACCGGCGACACCAGCATGGTGGCCCACAAGCTGGTGGCCTCGGCCCGCGACGCCGGCTCCAGCGACAACATCACCGTCATCGTGGTGTTCCTGCGGGACCCCCGGAACCCGCCGGCCAGCAGCGCCGAGGAGGAAGAGGAGGAGGCGGCGGCGGCGGAGGAAGGGCTGGAGGAGGAGGAGGCGGCGGCGGCGGCGGCGGAGGTGGAGGAGGAGGAAGAGGACGAGGAGCAGGAAGAGGGGGATTCGGTGAGGGGCGAGCGGGGCGGCGGCCAGGGAGGGAGCAACGCGGACGTCGGGGGGAAAGGCCGCGGCGGCTGGCCCCTGCAGCAGTGCTCTGCGCCCGCCGACCTGGGCTACGAGGACCGCATGGACTCCTTCACGGACAGAACCAGCCTCAGCCTGCTGGGCCCGGCGGGCCCGGGGTGGACCTCCGCGTCTCCCCCCGTCTCGGACGGACAGCCCCCGGCCGGCCTCGTCTTCGGATCGGAGGCGTGCTTCTCTCACGGGCGAGAGGAGCGGCCCCCGGGGCCGAGGGCGTGGCCCGGACCCCGGCCCTGCGTCCCCGCCTGCCAGGAGCCCATCTCCCCGGCCTCGTTGAACCCGCTGCCCCGCCGCCGGGCGGGGCCGCTGGGCCAGCCCAGGAGGCAGACGCGGAGGCGGCTGGGCGGCGGGCCCCGGAGGGGCTGCAGGGGCGCGGGCAGAGCCCAGCGGGAGTTGTCAGACCTGCAGCGATCCTGCCGCAGTCTGCTCTCTCCCGACCGCTGCCCCGACCAGAGGCCCGGGGTGGCCCTGCCTCACTTACATGACGCCCCCATCTGAAGAGGCGCTGCAGCCACAGCCCAAGAACCCCCCCCCCCCCGCTACGTCCAGCTCCCCCCGCCCCACTTACTCACGAAAGCTTTCACCCAGACCCCCTATGCTTCTAACGCCCTTCAAACATCTCTTTGATTGTCAGTGGCCCGTCGTGGCACGTGCTGCTGTTTTTGTGAATATTGGATCCCTGTCCCCGAGGGTCGGACTCTTGCACCATACAAAAAAAATCCCAAATTGTAAGCTTTCTTATCATCGAAAAAAAAAAATATATATGCTCAGCTCATTGTTGTTATTGACGCTGCATAAGGAAAAACCTTCCCTCTTCATGGAAAGTGCTGATCACTGGCCAGAGCCACAGCCACAGCCACTGGTTGTTCCTGTACCCAGGATGGGCGGGCTCTCCACGTGGCTCCACACAGAAGAGGAACGCTGCCATGATGCCCCCACTCTATGTCCATAGATAAAAGCGCTTTACACGGGATTATAAGATTAGCTGTCACTTATCTAAAGAAAGGCTAGATGTAGTGATATGTAATCCAGATAGGGTAGGGCTGTACAAGTTAGAGAAGGGGAATATCATTTTAAAGAAATTATCTATTTATAGTGTTTGTTAGACCATGTAGTGACTCATGAGTAGACTAGTTGATCAATCACGCCTACTGTGTTAAGCTTTTTGTTTAGAGACAGCCTATCAGGCAAGAGTACTTTACAATTGTCTTGATATGGGTCAAAGTGCCCTGTAAAAGTTGTGTTACCGTTTATTCACTGGGCCACGAGAGTTCAGACAACGCTGCGGAGCTGTGCCTTTAGACATGTGACTGAAACATAACGCTGGGTTTCTTTACGGAAATAAAGTGGTTGTTTGTGCAACTCGACGAGTGCACAAACAACCAAGATGTGTTTTACTATTCAGGACAAGCTAACACTCTGTCAATACAATTCCTATAGTGTGAAATGTTAAAGAAAAGCCATAATCTTCTCTACAGCAGCTCATAGCACTGATTTTAATCCCAAAAATGTCCACCAAGACACTATCCTCAAGGATTTACACAGGGGAAGTATTGCCCGCTAGCATGTAAGCCCGCTAGCATGTTAGCCCGCTAGCACGTAAGCACGCTAGCATGTTAGCCCGTAAGCGACGAGCAGGCTCCGTCAACAGTGCCTCCACTCTCTTGGCCCAGACGAAGGTTGGTGTTTACACACCTAGCAGGATGGTCAATATCGATTTTGGAAACAGACGACTGATCCCATCTGACCACAGGGGTTCTTGTGCCGTCGCTGACAAACTACCGCACTGTGCCATCACCTCCTTTTGTACGCTATCGTCATTTTATCTAACATGTTTATAATTCAAAGTTGTTCCTCTATGGGATGTATGTGGCAGGTTTATGAGGTCATTCCAAAATGAGTAACGCCTCCATCAGGCCGGCCCCGGCCTTGCAGAGAGCCCCATTATGGTGTGCCCACCGCTCAAGTCCTCTATCAGCAGGGAGGCTGGAGCCATTCCTGGAAGAGGGCTGGAGGCCTGATGAGTCTTATGGCCCTCACAACGAGGGGAGCCCACTGGAACAGTTTCAATCTGTATTTAGCAAATCAACGAGTAAAATATCAACTTCAGATTCACGAGAATGTAGTCCAGTTACAGACGCAGAAACATAACTCTTAATTTGCGAGCCCGGGGACAACCAGGTTGTTTTAAAGGGATTCTCTTTTGAAAGGGCAATGTCAGTTTGCCACTCTTCAAGATTATGACTTTGTCTCTGTATTCTCAAACAGCTGGATCCATATTTAGATTTGTCACAAGTATAATTATCAGATTTACCGAATTACTGTATATTAGCCAATGCCCGAAATACAGTCATGTCAACATTAATCTAAACGGCCAAATAGACAGCAGGCTTCCTTCAGCTGTAATAGTTTATAAGAAGTGTGCAAAGATAACTGATATTGATTGGTTCTCTCCATGGTGGGGCTCAGTCCAGAGACGTGTTCGGAACGGACGTGTCAAAGCACGACTTCAGAACACTCGGACATCGCTCCAGGGATTGAAATCATTGAACAATTTACACGTTTGGGGTATAATGGATCCTAGATTGGGGTTGTTCCCTTTCAAACTCTAATTAAATATTTATTGTATATTTATTTTACATGCATATCATCGTTAGGAAGTAGAGAATAGCGGTTAGCATTGGAATGAATGGAAATGAAGTGTTGAGAATTAAATATTTGCTAGAATGTAAGAGACCTCACAAATCTTCTTTCTGGGAGCTCAGGTTTCTCTCAGGGGTGAACAGCCCCCCCCTTCCTCCCCCATTACACTGATATTAGGGTATATTATTTAATCTCCTAAATCACACATAATTTGGATAGGGCCGCAGCTTCATGACCATATTTCTTGAATATGAATTGGGATTGCGACACATGACTTTACCTGGTAGATAACGGAACGCCTGACGTCTGGAAGAGTTTAGTCTAAGACGAAAACTCAATGGATACAATCTGGGCTGACTGATCCTATTATCATCCATCCATGAAAGGTTAAAGATAAAAAAATAAAAACCTCCACGAGATTACCCTTAAAGTGTAATTCAGGCGAAAATTTAATGCAGGGTCTTTTTCGTCATGAAGAACCATAAAATGTGTGTGTGGAGTACCCTCCAGACACTTTATTTAATTTTTTTAAGTCTGCCTTACTGGTAGGTCCATGTTTCCAGGAAGTCCACACAAGTCGCTTACCGGCTACCATAAATTATATAATAGAGGCGTCCCAACATTTTACTTGACAATCTCCCCTCTTGATACTTGGCTGTTCTAAAAACGTTTGCGCCTCTATTTATTATTTACGGTAGCCGGTAATCGACTTGTGTGGACTTCCTGGAAACATGGACCTACCGGTAAGGCACAGACTAGGAAAACTGTCTTTTTTAATAGACTCCCGGTACGCTAACTAAGTTGTTGATGCTTCGATTTATGTGTGGGGACCCTGGTCATACTACTGCAGAGGTTTGGTGCTATTTTGAGCAATATTAGTGGTTAAAAAATGTGGATTTGGAAGAGTTCACACTGCCCCTAGCCAATAACATGGATCCGGGCATTCCCGGGCAAGCTTTATACTCGATTATCAATGAAAAAAAGTGTCTGGAAGGCTTATTTCATGGGTCGTCATGCCGAAAAAGACCCTGGGTTAAATTTTCGCCTGAATTACACGTTAAGGTTACATTTAAGTCAATGATTAAACAAAAGGGTTACCAACCATTAGTATAAACACATGACAGGTCCCGGCCCCACCACATTCATAGCCCCTAACACTACCCCAGGATGGGTTTTACAAAAGCCTCCAACCAACTCAAGGGAAGTGCAATGAATTCACGGTACTCTGAAGACCTTTGTGTGTGTGCGCAGTTTAAGAGCAGATGACATTTACAGACTAAGCTGAATCCAGGCTATGTGTACATTGTTATTCCTGTTCTATTCTCTATGGGTCTTCTTATAATTAGTTCCACTCTAATCACTTGTGTGCATTCCTCATGAGTGGCCCCACATCTTGTTTGCATGTGGCAGACACTGTCAGACACACCACAGCGGCGGGACGTATGTGGGTGGGGATGTGTGTGCTCACAGAATCACAAAATAAACACACCCTTCCCGACGGAAGGGATTAATGTTGAAACTTACTCTTATGTATATTGTGTACATACACTGTGGAGCTCCAAGGCCAAACTGTCACTGTGTAAGCAATAATGATGATACAAATATATCAAGTCGTCAACAAAACCATTGAAATCACAATCTCCCAAGGTGAAACGTGCATCCAATACTGGAAATGTAACCAAACCCCCCCCCCCCCCCCCAAGACAAACTGTAAGGACAGAACCTTTTCATGGGGAAACTGGTTATTTGCTGTTTCTGGCAACTAATAATCTTTGTTCCACCAGAGATGGGGGTGTCCTTGAGGTTTAGGATGTAGGCACTCTTTAAGAGCCAACCACTCTTTACGACGATCAACACAGTACTCCATCCCTGATAATTCACATCCAGGGCCTTTCGTGACTCTGCACTGTGTGTCTCTGTACACAAAAATATCTTGTTTTTTTTCTTTTTTTCTTCTGTAAGCAATAATGAATCTTTTGGAAACTTTGTGTGGAAAAGGCTCCTCACAGGGTTTGTCTTCACTGATGGCTCTCTATCTCGTCAATTTTGTGTTCTACCCCTGCCAACCTCAGAACCCTTAATCGTGCGGCTCCAACACAGAAGCAGTCAGTGTGATAATTATAATTATTATTATAATCGATGGCTGCACGGTGGGCCCTCATCTTTCCTCACACCAACCCCTGGTTATACTTTTTATTTTGCAGTTTGGAGGGAGGGCGGCCAATAGCTTGCTTGTTATATCTGCATATATTTAAAAGCAAACTACCTCAGGTCATCTACTGAGGCGGGGTTTTTCCCTTTAAATCTATGCAGGCATTGAAGGTGTTGGAGACTGTCTGCGCAAGGCCATAGGACAAAGCCATTAGTAGACTCACACACACACACACAGTCATACTCTGAAGACAAACCCATGATTGGCTCTTCCTCTAAAATGTGAGCTAAGTAAACAAAACAAAAAAAGGTACAAATATAAACTTTTAGTAACTGTATAGTCATTGTATGGTCATGTAGTATATACATGTGTATCTTTAAATGGTGACTTATCATGTACATAAAGATTAGCGCAACTCTTTCGGCTAATGCCTCTTTTCTCCACAGCCGCTACATGGATGTTACCAAAGAGGAACCTTATTCAATCTCAAAAGTCCACTTCTACCATCAACCAAGTTGTTTTAAAAGGGGATGACGCTTAGTACAACCTTATTATAGACTAGCCTAGCACTAGTAGTTAAAATAAGAAAGTATAAATAAGTAGGAAAGAGTAAACCATTGTTTGAAAGAGTGACGCTTGTGATGTTTCTTGCAGATTTTAATTTGAAAGTGAAAGTCATTGCGTGCGCTGTAGGTCGAATATCGTTTTTTTCTTTTGGAAATATAGTAAGTGGCCGGAGGTATTATTTGAAAGTTGTAAAGGGAAGGAGTAGAAAGGAGCGGAAGAGAACAAGAAACTATCCAAAATAACGCAAAACCCTCCACAGTGCTCTGCCATAAAGAAGTGTTGCATTCTACGCACTGACGGGGAAGACGGAATCCCTTAATCAATCAGGAAGAGATGCCCTGATCTAGTATATGCATTTCTGGCTTATTTTTCAAAAATATATAACCACTAAAATAAAATAGACGTTGGATACATACAAAAAACAAGTGGCTTTTACAACTCTGGCAAACCTCTTGTGTGTTATGCGTCAGTAGAAGACCCATCTGTGTCCTTCCCCCTGGTGAATACCCTTCACTAAGCCCTCAAGTGGGCCAAGCAGGGAGGACAGGACACTGTTATTAGGAGAGCAGCGGCAGCCTCCACCTGTCTAGTCCTGGCATCAACACACCCCCACTAGAAGCTCCTATTGTCCTCAGGCGTCTCTTCGCCTGGTTCAGCCCCTTGACCTAATCTGGGCCCGCACGCTTTAAAAAGAATGAAGCAAAACTAAATAGAAACTCGGGATGACTATCAGGATAGTGTCCTTCGGTGGACAAGATGGCAAACATGTTAACGTTTCACTAAACAATTGTACACAACAATGCTAAGCCACAACCAAACAGCACGATTGTGAAAAATGTCTAAACTAAAGAAATAATTTTGGGAGCAGGCTTGTTCAAGTAATCATTTGATAAACCACAAGTTGATTAAGAATATGGATGTCAGACCTGAGTGACATCACAGAAGGGATGATAAAATGTAAATGCACGTTCATAATATATTTACTCTATAAATAAAGGCAACTAATTTCTTGATGAGTGTTAGGTCTCTTGACACTAGAGCTAAAATTGCCCGTGCCCAAGTTTTAGTCGTTTTGTAAGCATGGTACTAAACTACATAGCATAGTACTAATTTGGCACTTGGTTAAATCAAAGCTTTATTGATTGAGAACATTGCATTCAGTGATGAAATTGATTTGCTTTATCAACATCTGAAAGACAGTGCGAAAGAAATCCTGCTGCATAATACGAGAGACCTACTTATTAGGATTATGTTGCCACACACACACACACACACACACACACACACACACACACACACACACACACACACACACACACACACACACACACACACACACACACACACACACACACACACACACACGTGAGCTGTAGATACCACAGAATGGGGTCACAGTTACTCGATAAGCAGTCCCTGCTTGAGGTCACCAATAATATAGGCATGAAACACAGAGCCAAAAAAATCTAATTAAATATTTTATTCTACTTATCTGATGCCACACACAAATACAAACAAATTAGAAGGAACAACTTGTGATATAGCACAGAAATAGTACACACAACTCATAACACAGAAGTGTGTTTTTGTGTAATTTACCAGACTGAATTGAGTTAGCAAGAGATTGATCTTTAGAGTGAGGAATGATACAAAGTCATACAGACCCACACAATCACACCCACAATCACACCCCCCACATGTATATCACACAAGCCATCCTCAGTTTCTAACTTGCCTCAGAAGATTCCCTAAAGGAAATTAGGTCACACACACACACACACACACACACACACACACACACACACACACACACACACACACACACACACACACACACACACACACACACACACACACACACACACACCAGCGTTCAAGATTTTTCAAATGTAAACCAGTGAGTATTTCCACATGCAAGATGCATGCACTGCCGACATTTTATCCACCTCAATGTCCCTTGTGAACAAGAACCTCTCCGACCCAGTAATCCTTACACTACAAGACACGGCTGTTTGTGATGCACCATAAGACACGAGCTACATAAGAATGGTCCCAAATGAAAATACACTTTAGTTATGGGGAGTGAGAGGACTGATAAAACCACCCAACAAGGTAAGTGAAATACGACTAAATGGCAGCGATGGGAACCTCTCCCACACATCTGCTGCTGAGACGCTGCATAACTCAATAAAATCGAAACAAAATTAGTGGTGAAGCATCGTTCACAAGGTGTTAAGAAAAGCGGGCCTCGTCCAACGAGAACTGGCCTGAAACAAGCCAGCCGCTATGAGCTGCTGATAAAGGCGGAATTAGACGGTCAGTTTCAAATATTTACAATATTTACCTATTTTCCAACCTCAGGCCAGACGACTGCAAACAGGAGGACAGCTCTGCCTACAAATCGACTTTACGTCTTTGTGAAACCGGCAGTCGGGTGTAAAGGTTGGTGTACACAAGGGGTGATATAGTGGAAATATTGATGAGGGGTCAAGCTTTGATTTCAGTTTCATTCCCATGAGTTTGAGAGCAGAAATACAGGGATAGCACATATTCCGTCAGTAATTAACAGTGTAAAAACTCAAAAAGTGCATTAAATACATGGTTGACCAGGAGTCTGTGTGTGCTCACGGTAGAGAACTCAAACTAAACGTCCTGAAAGACATTCCAGGTGAGCTGCTCTATAAGATTGTACAAAGTGGACGCATCGGTTCTCCGGGAGACTTCACGCGTGTACTCCTCCATCTGCTGCTCTCTGCAGCCATCTGGCCAATCAGAGCGAGGTACTGGACCCAGCCCGGGGGGGCAGACCCCATCACCTGTCAGTGGGCTGGCTGGCGCTGAAGGCCAGGTCCTCGGGCAGCAGTTGCTCCTCTGGAGAAAGAAGAACACGTTGGTTACTGTTCAACCATCTCCATTGTTTCACCCATTACAAGATACAGTGTGTGGACTGTAATCACAAATACTTATTACACGGCTTATGTTCTTATGAAATGACCCGTATCCATGATACTAATCATTGAGTTCTGTTCCTTATTTCACGGCTTATGTTCTTATGAAAGGACCTGTATCCATGATACTAATCATTGAGTTCTGTTCCTTATTACACTTTTAAATGACCCATATTTTCTGATCTCATGATAGTCCACAAGGAGAAGGTCTCCCATGCCCACTAGTCTATAACCAAGGAATGTCAAATCAATATAGAGGAAGACAGACAGCGGGATCAGCTTTTCACTCCTTTAAATGTGCGCGTGTGTGCGTTTGTTGAGTCACCTGCAAAAGGCAGAGACTGGATGTCGTAGGAGAGGTTTGCGTCCTCGTCCTCCGAGTCACAATCTATCTCACTGTCGCTGCTCATCCCTGGCAGCAGGTGCAGAGACTGCTTGTGGCCTGAGGAGCACAACATACAATCAGTATCCACCAAAGCACATTCATTAAACCTCTACACAAGATGGGGACGAATCTTTCAAAAAGACAACAGTCAGCCTTTGTCCTCGTAATCCCTGAACTAAGCCGTTACCGGGGTTCAGCCAAACCTGGTTAGGCAGAGACACCAGGTTAATACGAGGACCACGCTGAGGGAGTAACGTCAGCCCCTGGCACACTAAAGTACCGGGTTACGGTCCGCATGAGACGGCTCAACAGTTGTGGACTCATTGAGTGGCGTTAGATCCTTGTGTTTGCAACACTGAATGAAGCCTAGTGTTGACAGGATGACTTCTACTAAAGATCCCATTTGTGGCCCTTTGACATTCCTGTTTTATACGTGGAGACGCCCTGTGATCTGAACGCCAACTCCTCATTTGTCCCAGAGTGTGTTGACCAATGCTCCTCCAGGGATCTATTCTCTTAATGTATTGGCGTGTTGGTTTGAGGTTAAAGTCAGACAGGTTGGTAGCTGCCATGTCGGCCATTTCTACACTTGCTTGATTCAACTGAATACGTTTCACTTTGACGAAATTGTAACATTGAGAACGTTGGCTAATGGTGTTAACTTTGGAAACACGCCCCTTAGATCATGCTGGCAGAAGACGATCCAAAGTACAGACAACTGGATTCACCGACGCCCCGAAACACACTGCAGACAGCAGACTTCACAGTCCGGAGCAGGTCGGCCCCAGGATCCTGGGGCAGACCTAGTGAGTATGGTCTGGTCCAGACCCTACTCATTAGGTCGGCCCCAGGATGGGGTCTGGACCAGACCTAAGGAGCCAAGCAAATATCTCTGACTGTGTGAGGCACATGCAGAACAGCTTGCTACATGTGCAGAAACCTGAACCCCGGGCGTGATATAAACATGGACAATAACATCAGGGCACACGGGTTTACCTCTGGAAAGACAATTCTGCCTCCAACCTGCTTTCTCCCCAGTGTGCGTGTAAACACATTGAATGTTTAATATAACCCGATCCACATACATTCTGGAGATCACACACACACACACACACACACACACACACACACACACACACACACACACACACACACACACTGTTCAGACATAAGAAAAGAGAGAATCTCTTCCCCTAATGGATCAGGGAATCCATGTTGCCGGTCAACCACCGTGCGTTGAAGACACACTTTAACAGCGGAGAACCGGAGAGTTGGAGGGAGAGAGGAGCTGAGGTTTTCTTGGTTCTAGAATTGACAAATGTTGTCCTCTTTTACTCTCCCGCTTTACAACTGTTAAACCGTACCTACAACACCTTGAATATGCCCAATAAGGCGCAAAGGGCATATACTAGGGACTCAATGTTCACCCCGATTAATCTGTTTTTACTTGGCTTGGGTATTGCCATTGAGAGGGCCATTGTTTAAATAAACTAATCCCTGTCTTACCGCTGCACATTTGCCTGTCAAATGAGTGTTTATGAGCAGCAGCCTTGAGAGGCAGTGGGTTCATCTTGTCAGCCAGGGAACAGCACTAACATGCTAACAGCAGCCTGGGCGAGTGGGGGGGGGGGGCACACCTTCATGCAGGTGGGAAGAGTTCCCCTCCAGGAGGCCAAGCAGGGACTGGTGGGGACTCCCTTCAGGCTCACTGCACTCCAGCACGCTGGGCCTGGTGACCAGAGGGACACAAAACAAGCACATTTAAATAACCTGCCTTTTTATGGCCATACTCCTTATGTTACGTTCATCCAACAAGTATTGGGTTTCACTTTATCGTTTGCTGCTTTACAATGCGAGCCTTAATCCAACCTTGATGAGTGGCAGTCAAATGTTGAAAGAAATGCAGCATCCTGCTGGGCAGGCCAGAGTAAAGTCTGCCCCACAACCAAAGCCCTGTCCCAATACACCACCCTTCTGCCTTATACAGGGCAGGGTGGCCCCACTCTACATCCGGTGTGGTGGCCGGTTTGAGCCCCCCCAGTGGGCCCTACAACGGAGTGAATGCAGACACATAAATACAACAAAAAAGATGAACGCGACACATTAAACTAAGAGCAAGAAGGCAGGACGTTTGCGTGACATTTTCTTCAATAAACAAAGCCTTCGCCGTTGTCCAGAAATACCTTGCGGGTGCCGTGTTTGGATTGTTTTGATCCCCCTGTCGCACAGATGTGACGATTCTATCGCCAATCGACGGACGGCGTGTGTAGCTCCACCTTTTCGTCACCCTTTCAGACCGCCTGGTACCCCAACAGAGGGGTATCGAAAAATAGGTAGGGCTCAGTGGGCTTAATGCCGGACCCTGGCCAACGTTTTGCCGAGGAAACGCGGACCGCGCCGCACCGAATCGTAGCGCACCGCTAGTTGAAAGGCGTCATTAGTATGTCCGTCCTTCGTACCCGACGGCCCGCGTGGAGCTCTTGGTGGAGTTGGCTCCTCCCACGGAGCACAGGTCAGCCTCGGCTCCGGAGGCCGCGTACAGCGCCTTCCGTTCCTCCGTCTGCTGTTTGGAGCTGGAGGCGGGGTCCAGGGGGCAGCCCCCCAGAGGGGAGAAGCCCCCCAGAGGGGAGCAACCCCCCAGAGGGGAGCAACCCCCCAGAGGGGAGCAACCCCCCAGAGGGGAGCCCCCGCTCAGGGAGGGCACCGAGCTGTGGCCGCTGTCCGCCTGGAGGCTGACTGAAGAGAGAGAGAGAGAGGTCAACGGGTCAAAGAGAAGCTAGCACTGAGGAGAGACACCGATGTTACAAGGGAGAGAGAGAGAGAGAGCCGTGAGGAGGCGTGTCCGCCACAGTGAGAAATGCTCTGTGGAAATATCATTTCAGTCGGATGCTTATTCAGGTCATCGCTCCCCTGATTAGAAGCCTCTAATCAAACTAAGAAGTTTCATTTGTTGAAATGAGATAAGGAATGTTTCATCGGGAACCTCTTTCAAGTAAGGACTACGGAGCTGGTAGGAAACTTGCCAATGTGCAGCGGGTTGACAGTGTGTAGGGGCCAATGTGCAGCGGGTTGACAGTGTGTAGGGGCCAATGTGCAGCGGGTTGACAGTGTGTAGGGGCCAATGTGCAGCGGGTCGACAGTGTGTAGGGGCCAATGTGCAGCGGGTTGACAGTGTACAGGGGCCAATGTGCAGCGGGTTGACAGTGTGTAGGGGCCAATGTGCAGCGGGTCGACAGTGTGTAGGGGCCAATGTGCAGCGGGTTGACAGTGTGTAGGGGCCAATGTGCAGCGGGTTGACAGTGTGTAGGGGCCAATGTGCAGCGGGTCGACAGTGTGTAGGGGCCAATGTGCAGCGGGTCGACAGTGTGTAGGGGCCAATGTGCAGCGGGTTGACAGTGTGTAGGGGCCAATGTGCAGCGGGTCGACAGTGTGTAGGGGCCAATGTGCAGCGGGTCGACAGTGTGTAGGGGCCAATGTGCAGCGGGTTGACAGTGTGTAGGGGCCAATGTGCAGCGGGTCGACAGTGTGTAGGGGCCAATGTGCAGCGGGTCGACAGTGTGTAGGGGCCAATGTGCAGCGGGTTGACAGTGTGTAGGGGCCAATGTGCAGCGGGTTGACAGTGTGTAGGGGCCAATGTGCAGCGGGTTGACAGTGTGTAGGGGCCAATGTGCAGCGGGTTGACAGTGTGTAGGGGCCAATGTGGGTGAGGTGTACGCTGCTGGGCGCTGACCGTCGGCTGCGGGGGGGCCCTCTCTGGGACAGAGGCTCAGCGAGGCTGCGGTCGACGGGGCCCCGCTCAGACCTCTGTTCCGGGGGTCTTTGTCCTCGCCGCCGCTCCTCCTCAGCAGCAGGGCGGCGCCGCCGTCCGGCGCAGGAGACACAAACTTCTTGGCTGAAGGACAACAGTAAAAAAAACATGATTCAAATTCACTTCGGAAAGCAACGTTGCAAATAACACCACATCATTGAGTCAAAGATCCCAGATCATGCTTTTTCAGGGTTAATAATTGCATTTGGGTCACATGCCTGGATGTTAGAAATACCCCTTATTATTCTCACACTGTTTATTTCTGCAAAACCAATTTCAGCAGCTTTCAAAGACGGGCTGATTTGTATCCCGCATCGCCCACTGGGTGACAACACACTGCTACGGGAGTAAAGTTTGA